>NW_008619808.1:0-5624 GCF_000691845.1 Merops nubicus | reverse complement strand
CTGGTCCCGGCCCCGGCCCGTGCGGTGGGTGGTGGTGGAGGGGGGATGGACATCCACAGCCCGGCACTGGGGTGGGGACCCTTCCCCACTCCTGGTTTTTGGGGAGCTACGGGGGGAGCACACGTGGCACGTCCAGGGCTGGTTGGCCGTGGTCCCACTGCTTGCTGAGGTGCCACCCCGGTGCCAGGCCAGCCTCTGGAGTCTCAGACCGGGTTGCCCAATCTCCTTTGTCACCAGGGTGGAAACCGGGGCCAGGAAAGAAGGCAGTACCCACTGTGCCCTTGTGGTCAGGAGCCCCAGGGCTGGGGCTGGCAGGGTGCTGGGATCAACCACATTGGGAAGCCCTTTGCCAGCAGAATCACTGGTTTGGGTGATGAAGGAGAAAACTAAACCTAAAACGTGCATAGGACCGAATCAAACTCCTAATAACTGTGTTAATCCAGTGAGATGGGCAACATACTGGTTTGTTGGGAGATAAGGTGAACCAGAGTATATTTACTCATTGGAACAGATCTAATATCCTCTTCTATTATGTGTCATTAACCATGGAGAAATTTGGAGAGAGGGGAAACGTGAAGAGTGTTTGGTTTTTAGGTAGAAGAGAGGCTGGTTTTCTTTCAGCCCGGTTCCCTTCAATCACAGACTACTGTGTGTGTCCTGTTGGGTTGCAATTATAATCTTTCAGATCAGACACATAATCATTGGGCTGGAGAGCAAAAAGTACCTGGGTAATGTGCTTAACAGAAATTAACCTGGTTACGTTCGTACTCTCTTGAAAATGAGAAAGTGCTGATGGCCAAAATCAATTCCTCCCCAGCCAAATTACTGCAGGGCTGGCTTAGGGTTTCAGCTAAATGCTCAGCCCTCAAACGATGAGCCTGATTGTATTGAATTAGGCTCCTGATCCTATAGTTCAAATGATGGCAGGGGTTTGCCTTTCATGCTAGCAGCGAGCGGGTGGGCAGGATGGAGAACACACCCCGTGTTCCCCAGGGACCACCGGAGGGTCCCGCGGGGTGTCCCCGGTGCCGGCTGTGGACGAGCTTTGTCCGAGCCCCCCCTGGCCAGGTGAGAGCCCCTCGGTCTGGGGTCACGGCTTGACTCGGGGCCATGAGCTGGGGGAGGTGGGGTGGGGTGGTTTGGGGGGATAAATCCCGGCCTTCCTGGGGGGCTGATGTTTCTTTTGGAGACTTAAGTGCCTGGCGAGCGGGGCAGCTCTCGACAGCCCTTCTCAGCTCCTGCCCGGTGGCATCTTTTCCCTTAAAAGCCGGAACCTGGCGGAGTTTCCTGGATGAGAGCACCTCAGCCATTAGCCGTGCATTCCAAATGAAGCAGATTTACAGTATACGGCACAGAAACGTGCTGGGCACTCACCTCTCTGCCTCTGCCCTCGCCGGGTCTGGCTGGCACACAGCCTGGCAGCACCCACCGGCACGGCCACCCCGGTGCCCTGGCCCAGGGTCACATCCTGCCCAGCCGGTTTGGGGCTTGCCAGGATCCTGTGGGGTGGGGACTCCTTCGAGGTTCCCAAAACCCAGCAGCGGCAAGGATCGATGGCTGGGGGCAGACACTTCCCCCGGGGGAATGTGACAAGTGGCAATTCATTAGCTGTCAATAACGGGGAGGATGGGACCTGTGGTCCTGCTGTTGGGATTAGGAGGGAGAAGGAGGCCAGGGGGATGCTGCGAGCTGGACACCGTGGTGGGGGACGCTCCTGCTCTCAGTCCTGGCACGAGTAACGTTGAGTCCACAACACCACGAGGGTCCCAGGAGGGACGTGAGGCTCAGGCACGGCCACCCCACAGGGACATGCCAGGATGGACCCATCCCCAGCAGGGTAGAGGGTGGCTATGGGGGAGCAGCCTCTCCGGGTGCAGAGGGAGCATAACGTAACGTTTCCCCCAATCAATGGAGTTTTTGGTTTGTGAGTTATTAGCCCGGAGTCATAAACTATCTCAAAACCACAAAAGTAAAATAATAAATCTCCCTGTGCATTGTTTGTAAAGTACCAAAGTCCCTCCAGGCATCTGTTCAATATTGCATCGGCCAAACAGGGTCACAAATCACGGAGACGCAGCCGGATTTTGGGGAGTATTAGTCAGTCTTTGCTGTTTTCCAGCACTTGGTGTGCAGGGGAGCTCCCGTGGGCTCACTGGGCACCATCAGCAAGTGTCCACCTCGTGGCAAGTGCTGGGCGAGGGTGACGGGTCCTTGTCCCACGTGGGACCCACTGAACATTTTGATGCCTCTCACCCCCACCCTCTGCCCAGTGCCCTGGGGAACCCAGAGGTGTTGGGGTGTCTCCTGTCCCCGCCTCCCCAGTGGCCCTGCCCCTCCTGCCAGCCACAATTTTTCTTTTTAAAGGTCCTTCTGGTCGCTCTTCCCAGTATTTTTGTCTCCTGGCCACGGCCACTGCATCCTCCCTCATCGTTAACTGCCCGGGCTGGGTTGCTCCGTGGTTTTCCCCTATCCCAGCGGTCTCCCCGCTCGTTACCCACCAGAATAAACCTTTCAAAGAAGAAGAAAAGAATCATAAAGGCTCTTTCAGGCAGGGTCAAGACTGGCAGATTCCCCTCTGCAGCAGTGGGAACCAGATCTGGGGAAAACTTCCAGCTGCAAAGAGAAACCTGCCTGGCTGCAGCTGAGACCTGGGAGGAGAAAGGTTGTGGAGGAGAAAGGTCAGAAAGGATGGCCAAGGAGGTGGGAGCTCACCCTGGAGAGCTCCAGGGAGGGGTGCTGGAAACCCAGCCTGTGTTTCGGGCGTGAAGCAATTAGGATTGGGGTTTGATGTCTTTAATGAGAGGAATTCAAAGAAGAGAGATGGGGCCACAATGCCTCTTTTCCAGGGAGACGTGAGATGCTCTTTGCTGCTCACCACGGAGCAGGGCGCATTGGGGCACGTCGTGTCTGCTAACGAGGGGAGGAGCTGGGGTGCAGGGGACACCCCGAGCCCCCCAGCCCCACACCCAGCCTCTGTCTCTGCAGAGCAGCACTGGGAACGTGTCGTTTCCCGTCCCAACACCTGGATCTCAGGAACCCCCACGCTGTTCAAAGCCAGAGCGGGGAGGAAGCCGGCCCCTTCCCTGACCACAGGGAGCCAGGGCAGACTCCTGCTCCCTCCCTGCCCCGTGAAGCTGCAGGGTTCAGGTTCACAGGGCTGGAAAACCAACAGGAGGTGAGGGGGAACATTTTGGGGGTGCAAAGCTGAGCTCCCCAGCCCCTTTCATGATGGCCAGGCAGGCTTGAGTCTCACACCATAGCAAAGCCCTGCTACTGCACAAGGGCTGGGGTTTTTTTTTGTGGTTGCAGAGTCAGATTCTGCTGGGATGTAAACAGGTGCAACTTCTTGGGTTTCTTCTGAGGCCTGAATTTGGCCCCTAAAGTGTTAAGTGAGTGCTAAGCCCCATAAAATTACCCTTTCAGCTACTATTTCTGCACAAAAGGCTTTCGGTCGACAAGATATGCCAAAGCATCTGATGAAGTAATACGTCTATTCTCATTTGTGACATTTATTATTAACAGGGAAAAGAAAAAAATAAAACACACCAAAAAACACCCAGCCAGAAAGAACTCTTAATTGAAGGACTATTGTGCCGTGGTAACTGCTATTAAATTAATCTGCTGCATTCCTTTCCACCCACACACTTTAAAACTTCCTGGTTATAATTAGAACCATTTAAAACCAATTTGACACTCCTTGGATGATGCAGTTCAGCTGCTTAATATGGTGAAACTTTGGTGAAAGGAGCAGAGAGGGGCTGTGAGCAAGCTGGGTTTGCTCAGCTCTTGGGGAGGATCAAACCCAGGAGCTGATGCTTGTGCACGGGGATGTTCAGTCCCGTGGGGAGATGCAAACTCGGGTCTGCTCCCCTCCGGGGCTGTAAATCCCCCCCCCTGGGCTGTGACCTGTCTCAGTCCTCTGCAGTCATCCCACGGGAGCTGCCCTGAGCATCCTTCACCAGGGGATGCCCATGGGAGGGCTCGGTGGTGCTGGTTTTTGCTGGGAGGGTTCAAATGCCTTCACCCTGATTTGGGAGGCACCTTGAGTGATCACCTCCTCTTTTGTGCAAGGTGATAAATGCATCAAAGCCACAAATGCACCGATGGAAAAGTGCTTGGGTGTTCAAATGAGGTAAAAAGGCACCTAACTGCAGGGCTGAGAGGTGTTTTTTGGGTGGCAGGAGACCTCAGAGGCACACAGATGCCATGCACCTCTGCACCAGCCCCAAAACCTCAGTCGGGGTTAGGAAACCCTCAGAGGGTGCTCGTCCAGGGCTGGATTCGAGAAAGGGTCTGTGACTGGGAGCTGGACCTGTAGCTGTTTGCTGGGAGAACAAGCAGAGAAACCACCGGGCCCGGCTGAAAACTGATGCTGGGTGTCACTTCTGCAAATCTGTTCCTGCTGGGCAACCTTTATCTCTCCCTCTCATAACCACCTGGGGGGCACTTCGCTGTGTCTGCGGGGCCGCGCGGCGCTCCGGCACATCCCCGACCACCTCGGGGCAAAGCCAGTTCCTCTAACCGGCCCTGGAAGATCCCGTTAGTCACGGTATCTTTACTGTCACCTTCTGTTTCCTTCTCCATTTGGCTTTCAGTTTTGCGACATGTGTTAACCAGGACCGAGTGCCGGATCCAGGGCCGGCCCCGCAGCTTCCTCACCCGCCGCCGGGACCGTTTCCTCCTGGCGCCCACCTTGTGCCCGGCCACCCTCCGGCCAGGGCCGTGCTGGCTTCAGCTGGAAGGTTTTGGGGGAAAACGTGGCGTTTTGTGCCCTGTACCCTCCATTCCCTTTTGCCCCTGGGGGAAGAGCTCCGATGAAAACCTCGAAGGTTTGAGCTGTGTCCCTGCGGCGCAGTCTCAGGCCCCTGCTCGGCCCTGGGGACCGTGGCTGTTCGATGTGCCATGCACAGAAATTTGGGCTGCTCCGGCCCCAGCGGCTCCACAGAGCTCACCCTCTGATCGTGGGGACTGGCAACAGCTCCTGGTCCTGCTCAGTGCTGCTGCCACCAGCACCCTGTACAGCTCCAAGCACGAATTTAGCTATTCTGGCTGAATTTAGCTCTGTTTGCTCTCTTTTCTTGGCCAGACCCACTCCTCCTCATGCCAGCACCTTCCCTGTTCTTTGACCTCGCTCCTCTCCCTCTTGCTGATGTTTTACACCTCTCCCAGACGCCCTTAAACACCCTCAGCTCATCCTGGTCTCCCTCCTTTGTGCTGCCCCATCCAGGGTGGCTCGAGGTGGGGACGTGCTCTTGTGCCCCACTCAAGCGAGCGCCAGGACGGATCCACCAGGAACAGCAAGGAGAAGGAAACGTGGATTTTTTTTCCCCCAAGCAGTCCCCCCGGGCGAGGCAGGGACCCCGGCTGGGGAGCCACAGCCCACGGGTCGTCTCTGCAGTGATGGAGCACGACGGGCTGGCTGGGGCTGGCGTCACCGCGTGTGCGGATCCGGAGGGGTTTTAATAAACAAACTCCAGTTTCTTCAGAGTTTGACTTTCTTCCCTCCTTCTGTCCTCCCCTTTCTTCCGCTCTGGAGCACGATCAACCCCCGAAGAGCAGAGGTTATTTATGCATTTGTCTAATCGGTGTTGGTTGAGTTTGGGTTGGGCTTTTTTTTCCTCTTT
>NW_008619807.1:1190-1524 GCF_000691845.1 Merops nubicus | reverse complement strand
CACTGTTTATACCACCTGTTGTGGGCCGTGTCATGTCGTTTGTGGGATCGTTGGGGGTGGTGTCGATCATGTACAAGCTTGTCGACTTGTTCGTACCCCCGGCGGTCATTCATATAGTAACATTTGTGTCTACAATACAGTCTGCATATTGGTTCATCTCCCTGCTGGTGTTATCATTTTTGTTGGGCCTGGTCATTGGCAAAACAACATCCCCCCTCTTTTCCTGGTTGTCTGCAGGGACAGAGTCCTACGGCGTGTCGTCATATCATGACGAAAAGGCTGAGGTACTGAATACCTTCTTTGCCTCAATCTTTAATAGTAAGAACAGTTGATC
>NW_008619807.1:0-985 GCF_000691845.1 Merops nubicus | reverse complement strand
TCATTCACGGTCCACCAACACCCCCAGGTCCTTTTCCACCAGGCACTTTCCATCCACTGCTCCCCAAGACTGGAGCATTGCCTGGGGTGGTTGCCAGGGAAGGTTATGGAGCAGATGGCCTTGAGTGCCCCCACAAGGTACATACAGGACAACCAGGTGACCAGAGACAGTCAGCATGGGTTTATGAAAGGCAGGTCCTGCTACATGAACCTGATCTCTTTCTATGACAGGGTGACCTGCTTAGTGGATGAGGGAAAGGCTGCAGATGTTGTTCACCTGGACTTGACACTCTGTCCTACAGCATTCTCCTGGAAAATCTGGCTGCTCATGGCTTGGCAGGATGTATGCTTTGCTGCATAAAAACCGGCTGGATGGCCAGGCCCAGAGAGTGGTGGTAAAGGAAGTTAAATCCAGCTCGAGTTGTGTCCTCCAAGGCTCAACTTTGGTGCTGGCCTTGTTTAATATCTTTATCAATGGTCTGGATGAGGGGGTCGAGGGCACCCTCACTAAATTTGCAGGTGGCACCAAACGGAGCAGGAGTGTTGGTCTGCTGGAGGGTAGGGATGCTCTGCAGAGGCATCTGGACAGGTTGGGGCAATGGGCCCAGGTCAGTTGTGGGATGTCTAACAAGGCCAAGTGCTGGGGCCTGCACTTGGGTCACAACAACCCCATGTCTCTCTACGGGCTTGGGGAGGAGTGGCTGGAAAGTGCCTGGTGGAAAAGGAGCTGGGGGTGTTGGTCGACTGCTGGCTGAATATGAGCCAGCAGTGTGCCCAGGTGGCCAAGGACAATAGCACCCCGGCTTCCATCAGAAGCCACGTGGCCAGCAGGATGAGGAAAGTGACCATACTCCTGTACTTGGCACTGGTGAGGCTGCACCTGAAACACTGCATTCAGTTTTGGGCTTTTCACTGCGAGAGTGACATTGAGGTGCCTGAGCAGGTCCAACAGGCTGCCTGGGGAAGTGGTGAAGTCACCATCCCTG
>NW_008619806.1:0-7383 GCF_000691845.1 Merops nubicus | reverse complement strand
AATAAGAAACAGTCTCATCTGTTACATGCTGGAAGGCCACAACAAGGTCTCTCTGCAGCCCTCTCTTCTCCAGGCTGTACAACCCAAACTCTTTCAGGCTGTCCTCACAAGAGAGATGTTTCAGCATTCTTTTCATCTTAATGGTCCTCCTCTGGACCCACTCCAACAGGTTCATGTACTTTTGTTGAGGGGCTCCAGAGCTGGACATAGTACTTCAGGTGGTGTCTCAGGAGAGTGGAGTAGAGGGGGAAAGTGGAGTAGAAATCACCTCCTTCAACTTGCTGGTCGTGCTTCTTCTGATGCAACCGAGGATATGGTTGGCTTTCTGGGCTGCACTTGCACACTGTTGGCTCATGTTGAGCTTTTCATCAGTGAACACCCCCATGTCTTTCTGCTCAGGGTTACTCTTACTACATACTCCACTCAGCCTGTTTTTGTGCTTTGGATTGTCCTGGCTAAAGTGCTGGGGTCTGAACCCCTAGCCCTGAATTAAAGTTGACATGTGGATGATTATCACAACCAGGCAAAGGATTTTTCTATAGTGGTAGAAACCTTCCTTTTGGTTTTCTCTCAGGGCCTGGCCAACCTTGGGCAAAAACAAATTAGGAGATCAGCACCAGGTGTTCTGCCTTTGAAGTTATCTCAACAGCAAAAGAGCTGGTTCTGCTTGCAGTGCACTTGGGAAGCTTACCTACGGGTGGAAGCACTGCATAGAGTTTCTTCATTACTGGAAGGGCTCCCTGACTGTCAGCTGCAACTGGAGTTCACAGTAATGGCAGACAGGACAAGAGTAACGTATTTGCTAATGCAGCTCTTTTGCAATAGTGACTTTTGCATTATTATAGTTGGACTTTTGACTTGGCTTATTCCTTCCTTTGTTACGTTATCTACTATGAGTAGCTATGTTGCTCTGTTTGTTCCCCCTGCTGTTAACCATATCATATTTTTTTGTGTACTTGCTGGAGCTAGATGCCAAAAATCTGTGCATGTCTTCTGCTGGTGGCTGTGTACTTTATGCTAGGCCACACAATTGGCAAGACACCAACCCAGGTGCAGGACCTTGTACTTGACCTTGTTGAATTTCATGAGGTTGGCTTGGGCCCTAGGACCCTCTGGGCAACATCCTCCAGTGTGTTGAGCACACTGAAGAGCTTGGCATTGTCTGCAGACTTGCTGAGGGTGTACTCAATTCCACTGTTTGTGTCACCGACAAAGATGTTAAATAGCACTGGTCCCAGTACTGATCCCTGAGGAACACCATTCATCACTGGTCTTCACTTGAACATTGAGCCATTGTCTGCAACTCTGAGTAAGGCCATCCAGCTGATTCCTTATCCATTGAATCCATCCATCCACCATATCCATGTCATTCCCATCTAGAGACCAGGTTGTCATGTGGGATAGTGTCAAGTGCTTTGCACAAATCCAGGTAGGTAATGTTGTAAAAGGTCACTGAATTCGTCAGGCACAATTTCCCTTTGGGGAAGCCATGTTGGTTGCCACCCGTCACCTCCTCATTTTCCTTTTCCCATCAGTAGGAACTTCACTAGGCTGCCATGACTAGAAACTATGTACATAAAGAATAAGAGACAGTACCTGACACACAAAGCTTGAAGTCTAGAGAGCATAAGGCCAAAAAGAGAAAGTCAGTTGTACAGTGAAATGATTCAGGTTATATACCTCAAAGTAGACAAGTTGGAATTAGTTTTCTAACCCCTGAAATTCAGTTCACAGATAGCACTGCCTTGCACACTAGGGATACTCTTATATGGGATGAATGGATGTAGCTTTAGGGACCATCAGTTGTTTGATAGTCCAGAGAGTGAAATAATCAGTGAAACCACTTATCACCTCACCAATGGTTATTGTCTGTATGCACATGCTCACCACAGTATATGCCAAGTCATGAGGGGTTTTAAGTCCTCTGTTATTAGACTAGTATTCAGTTATGGTCCCTGACAGTAATGATACTTGTGGAATAGGGTAAATGAAGAACTACTTCAGTTATCTTATCAATATCTTTCTCTTTTTAGTATCCTCCATAGGTTGATCTGGTTTACTATCTGGGACTATAATAGAGCTGTCTATAAAAGATAATAATCTTTTAAATTTAAAAGTTCCATGAGCCTTTGTTACACTGAGGCCTTTTCCTTAAGCCCTTACCCTAAATAAATTTTTAATTATAAAAGTCAGCCAAAATTTTAATTCCAATTACAGCAGGTATATTATCAGCTTAATGTCAGAATAATATCTATTTCAAATTGTTAAGATTTCAAACCTCCACAAATTATATCAATAATGAAAGTCTATAACATTTCCTTTTCAATCACATCACATGACATTATATTTGTAGTCTTGAAACTTAAGACTGGTTCCTGTTTTTGTTTTCCCATGTTTGACATATAGAGAAAGAAGATAAAACTTTTCTCCTTGTTTGCTTAGGCTATTATTGCTGTTAGAAGGGGAAAATTTCTAGTTGTTAGCCATCTCTCTGTGGTGAGTACTGCTGAAATCCATGGACATATTTCCACTGATAACTACAGCAATCCCTTCCTAACTAGCTGAAAAAAACCCATTCTCTAGGTAGGAAAACCTGTCAAGCAGGGTGCCAAAGTTCTGAAATTTCTGTGTCTTTCCTGAGAGTTTCCCATGAGTTCTCTTTTAAATCTTGAAAATAAGTTCTTGAATATCTGAATATAGTCTCCCAAACTGATCAATTTGAAATAAGAAACTACTCCTAAAAATTTGCATATGCCTAGCAAAAGTATAGTTAAGCTATGTGGTACTCTACTATAATTACACAGAATTACTGGAGTGTAATCACGAAGTTAAGAAGTAGAAAAATGTTACTGTTAATGTATCTTTGTCAAATTAGGTGATTATATAGTCATATCCTGCATAGTTCAGGTCTTTTATTAATGACTTATGAGTGGAATGTAGACTTTGTATGTATACAACGTCTTTAAAAATAGAAAATATCTCTCTGCATCTTCATATGGTACAGAATCTGAACCTGCTCAGTATTTGGTTAGTTCATACTATTTAGAGAGTTTAGAGTTGCCCCACAAGGAAGCAAACAATTTGCATAAAGTGATACGAAAGAAATAAGAACAAATTATTTCTCTGAATAGATAGATTTTAAATCCATTGTTTGAAAAGCTCTTTTATCATCAACAGAGTGATGAATTATTTCTATAAGGGAAAATGGCAGTAATTAGTTGTAATACCTGAGAGAACTCAATAAATATTTGCTAAGTTAAGTTTATAAATTATTTGTATTCTAGGTGTGACTAGAAAACTCCAGTGAGATCAGAGCCCCATTGTTCTAGGAACTGAGTAAGAACAGCTGCTATCCTAAACAGCATACGGTCCAAAATGGCAAGGAAGACAGGAGGGGAAACAGAATTGCAAAGAAATGAAATTAATTGCCCAAGGGCACAAAGTTAAAAACACAGTTAGGACTGTGATCAGGTAGGTCTCTTCAAAGCCACCCTGGTGCTTTACCTATTGGAGCAGGTAGCTCCCTTTATGCTTTCCCTTTTGACTTCCAACCCCCAATGCAACAACCAGCCTCTGATATCCACCATGAAAGGCTTTACTCAGCTCCTTATCTTGCAGATACCTTGAGTAGAATCTTTTATAGAATATTTCTGTTTTCTGAGTATGATATATGAGGATAATCTTCATTTCCTTTGAGGTTGTTCCTCTAACCACACTCACAGATCATTCACTATACTTAGATAGGACGGCATGTTTGCTTTAGATTTCTGGATATTTCTCAGTTCTTTTGATCACTCATTATACCTTCCCTCTTACACCGAGTTTGCCACTATATCTTGCTGGCATTCTGTTCTTCTGCAGACTGTTATCATTATCCATCTGCCCTGCTGTTCTTGATCCTGTATAAGTGCACGGTGAATTGTGAGACAGATGAGTTTGTTCTTTGCTGGTGTTTTCCAGAGAATACACTGCATATCTTCTATTAGAAGAGTAAATAATATTGCCTGCCTTTTTTTGTTGTTCACCTTTTCTGAGCAGAAAATGTCATGGCATAGCCAGTACGTTAATATACCAAAGAAGGAGGCTAGTCCATATGGACAACTTATGTCCTAGACATTTTTCTCCACATTCTGTTTCTTATGTATGTCCAAAGTTGAAGAGGAATTTCAAAAAAATACTGTTCAGTGCAGCAGAACTAATGAAGTAGTTTGCAGCAAAAGCAAATGGATGCAGAAAGCCTGTGTGGGGAACTTGGGTAAGCCTGCACTAGCAAGAGCAATGTTCTGCATGGAGTCCTTTCATCTTGTGCCCATGCCACTTAGAAGGCAGTAAAACAAGGTGGGGGAAGAAGAGTTCTGGCAACAGTGTCCCTGTCATAACATGAATCTTCTGCATTTTCTCCACCATTTCCTCTTAGTTTATACATCTGTGTGAAATTTTCATCTATCTTTACTTCAGTTATTGCTGTGACAATTGGCCTTCCCTTCTGCATAGGCTGCAATTCTAAATCCTGAGACACTTTGGTTCAGGTACCACCTTTGTATAGCAAAGGTCTTCTGAGACCCAAGGCAGGCTGTGCTAGTAGGGCATTCTTGCTGGGAGCACTCACTGACCAAGATCATCTCTAATTTAGATAGCAATTGAAACACTCTCTTGCCCTGTTTAATACAAGAGTATTCTTTTCCTTCATCTTGTCTTTGAAAATAGGTCTATAGAGGTTACTCACTTAAAGCTATGCACTGATTGACTTATGCAACTGATGCCTTCTTATAATCCTTTTCTGTGCTGCTTCTTCAGGATGAATTAAAATGATAAGTGATGGTAGCAATAACCCCAAGATCTGAGGGTTTTGTTTGTTAGTTGTGTACTCTCTCTGTACAAAACTGAAGAGTGGTACAGCTCTTCCTAGAGGCTGAAATTATTAAAATTGCTGTGATGAACTCTCCCTGCAGCTGACCTGTTGGGGAGGCTGACTAGGAAAGACATTTGCTATGAATTTCTAGGGTTTACTTGAGTTTCATGTTACCACTGTGGTTCACCTTTAGCTGTGATATGTTCCCTGTTAGAGTTTGGTATTGATATCATCTAAAGAAAATCTTTTGCGAATCCATAATATAGATGTATTGGCAGATAAAAGTTTTTAGATAGATTTTTTGCTAACAGGTCTGCCTACTACTTTTTTGGCCTTAAGTGTGTGATACTCTTTCTACCAGATAAACTGTGTAGTTTCAAGCTGAAGCATACACTGCTGTCTGGTGCCACAAATGGATAGGAATCTATTTACATTGATTCACAATTGAGATAGCATCCAGGAAATTATAAAATTAATTTCTCCTGTTGAAAAAATTACATAAGCTGGCACTGAATGGATATCCAAGATAGAGTTTGCTTTCACAGAGATCAAATTATCAAGAAGAATTATAGTTTCTGTTTTGGAAAAAAACAAACAAACAAACAAACAAAACAAACAACAAACCAGTAACTTTAGAACTGGTGATTTGTTACTTATTAAATCTAAAGACCTTTAAGTATCTGACCCAAGATAACTTGTAAATGGCCTTGAGAGGATCCCTCGACCAGTGTAGAGTGGACGCAATTATCCATAGGAATTGAAATAGATGATCCTGCTCTGGCAGGGGAGTTGGACTCAATGATCTCTGGAGGTCCCTTCCAACCCCTAACATTCTGTGATTCTGTGAAATACAGTGTGTATTATTATATTACAGAGAAATACATTTGTGTTAGACTGGTAGATTATAGTTGCAATCAATACTACATAATTATCTGTATGACTTCATCACATGGTTATATTTGACGTGCAACAAATTTAACCTCTATATCGGGTCTAGAAGTAGAAAAAAGCTGTGCCATGATAGACTACTGCATAGGGAAGTGCTAAGTTTTATAGAGTTAACTTGAATGGGTTCCATTTAGAAATAATTATGAATGGAGCCTTCAGCATTTTTTTTAATTATTTTTTTTTTTTCCCTTGGGGTTCATGCAAACACTTTCTTCCTGTGACAGCTTTGAAACCCCAAGCTGAATATCACCATCTAAAACGTTATCACTTCAGACTGAAAACCCAGCTGAAATCTGTAAGGAATGTGGAACCCAATCATATGTGAGTTTTCCAATATTTTAGTGAATGTCTAATAGATTGTAAACAGTGCTGAGCTGGGAACATGGAAATGATCTGGGGCTTTATTTTTTTTACTCCACTATGGCAGCCATAGCCATAGATTACAGCTTGTGCTCAGAGCTGGCCAGGCACTGCTCCCTTGACATGCTAAAATCTGTGCAAGAGCTCCTGGGCATCTAAAGCTGTAGTGGTCTGCAAAGCTGGCCAGGCTCATAGAGAACAGTGTGCTGTCATTCTTTTGTCAGTCAGAGAAGTCTTGCAAAAAGTTTGGAACTGGGAAGTAAGTTTCATCTGATGTTCATCTGCCACTTTGATGACAAGCTAAATCAAAGTTTGGAGCCTTTCCAAAACAGGTGAGACTTTCTCAATTTCTCATTCTCCTTACATGCAGAGCCTGTTATGTGTAGAAATAATAATGATATTATTTCTTCTTGGGAATATTTGTTTGACATCAGGTGCAATATTGATTCAGAAACAATAATGTTTTGTGTATTATATTTATTTCATTTGGTTTGCATATGCGTAGGTGTGTGTACACTGTTATGAGATATCCTGTTTCTGTCTCTCTGGGGAAGTCATAACTCCAGGTGATCTGATCTTATGATGTGGAGATCTGAGTAAAAATAAGGTATAAAGAAAGAATACAGAAAACTAAGAGGCAATAAGTCTTAATGTGAGGTATATAGGAGGATCTCAAAAATCAAAATGACAAACAAGTGTTTACTCTTCATAATTCTACAACTGGCACAGAGTTACTAGCCATGCACAAATATTTGACATTATAGTGAAATTACATAGTTACATCACAGAAACAATAGAAGGTGGTGTCATAAAGGTACATGTAAGAATTCTACATGTGTTATAATATCAGCACTTTTTTTACAGTCAAGTGCTCAGTGTTGCCAGATGCTGTGAAAACTAAGTAGTCTTTCATAAAATTCAGGTTAGACTAGTAGTGCAATGATGGCATTATTTGTTTAGATGATCTAACAATACATCTTGTATGCATCTATAATGCATAATTTATATTGTGCTTGTTTATAGATTTGCATAGCACCTTCAAATTTCTAGGCTTTGGATGTTGGGAAAATTTTACTGTTTAAATCAAATCAAAACAAAACAATGAACACAGGGCTTTTATTTAAAGCACCAGACTTAGCAACATCACAGTCCTCTGGCAGTTTGAACAAGTACCCTGTAAATCAGACTCCTTTTTCTGGCTGTCCTGGTTCTGTGTAAAAAGG
>NW_008619805.1:2214-6073 GCF_000691845.1 Merops nubicus | reverse complement strand
AGGGACAGGCTGCAGGCACCCAGCCCCTCCCAAGGGAGGGAAGTCCTGGGGGTGTCAGCCCCGTCTGGAGAGGACATTCAGCTTGCCCGGGGGCACTGGCCGCTCCCCTGCGGAGTTTCCTCGCTTCCTTCACAGCCCCCTCGGCCTGGGATGGGGGGCGCGCCTGCGGGTGGCTCGCTGACAGGTGGATCAGCGCGTAGGAGCCGTCAGCAAGGCTAGGGCTTGTCCTCCCCCTGTTGTAGACAATGCTTCCGCCTGCAGCCTTATTGATTGCTTTTCTGGTTTACTACTGGCTGCCCAGGGAGTGAATAACAACATTTTAAATGAGCAGGCTGAAATGTGGCCAGGCAGGAGTTGACAAAAAGTGATTAAGCAGCTCTCTGATCTGGAGGAGGGTAAGAAACAAATGACAATATATATAGATGTATGATGGCTGATATAGCAGGGGAGAAAATGAACTCATTGCAGGGAGGTGGAAGATCTTGCAGCTACTCTTGTTCCTCTTTGATCATTAAGCTGCTAAACTAGAGGTTGCCAGAGGGAGGGATGATCCGAAATGCATTTTTAAAAACACTGCTGCAGAGCACCGTGTATCCCTGTTCCTGCAGCACCCGCAGAAACAAGGGGCTGATTCAAAAGCTGCTGAAGTCAGTGGGAGGGTTTCCAATGACATCCATGTGGCTTAAATCTGATCCCTAAATCCTGGGGATGGTTTCATTGAGAAAAACACTTAACACATGGCAGCCTTGGAAACCAGTCCTCAAATCACTGTCCTCAGAAGGAAGGAAGCATTGCTGGTGAACCCCTGGGTGCCACAATAGCACTTTGCATCATGGACGTGCAGATTTGTATTGTACACTTTTATATTATTTTGTTCATCTAAAGAGTTTAAGGGTTTAAAGCCACATTCCCCCCCATCCCCGCCCCAATCCTGAACTGGCACATATGGACTAGATTGGAGGGTCCAATCAATGGTGCTCAGTGGTGCTAAATGGGTCATTTGTGCTGAAGGGTTCATGCCTTATAGTTTGTACAAACAAATTTTAGATGGAAAGAGTCTACCTCCTGTTCTGCACGGTACCATGTGCCATCGCTGTGCCACCTCACCCCAGGCTCCTTAATTGCATATGCCTGGTGGTGCAGGCACATTTATCTGCTGATAAGAAGTATTTGCATAAGGCAGATCAAAATGGTTTTTGATATATAAAAATATCCTGATATAAGAGGAAATAGGCTTCTGGAAAATATTGGCAAAGAACCGGAGAGATACCATAGTTCCTATAACATCCCCCATCAGCCTTTAATCTCTCTCTATCACTGGTATTGCCGTTTGCAATGGGGTTGAAAGGCATTTAAAAGAGCTCAGGTGGTAAAAGTGCTGACTGCAAGCTCAGAGTCTGCAGCTGAAGGTTACGTGCTGAGGTGGGACCAGCAATGGCCGGTCTTACAAAGAGGTGGAAAGTCAGGTGCTCACCTCACAATCCCTTTGCTAGACATGAATTCAAAAGCCTTTGAAGGTCAATGGTAGCGTGTTCTAGTAGGCTGAAGGGTAAGGACTGTCTACAAACGAAGTTTTCACCAAATGCAATGTTAGTATAGAATCAAAATCCTCTTTGTTTAACAAGGACAACAAGTTTATAAAGATCTTATCACTGCTTGGATACCCCTGTTGCTCTGCAAAGCACACAGCAGGGTGCCTGTGACATTATATCACATTAAAATATGTTAATTAAAAGAATAGTTCTTGCCTGGAAAAAAAATTAACAGAGAATGGCAATTCTTCAACATTTTGCAGTCAGGCAGAATTCAGAGACATTGTGCAGGTGTAGCAAGATGTCTGTGTTACACAGTGCTGGGCTGGACTTCAAAAGAAGCTAGAGAGAAAGTCCAGCAAAGCTGCTTGTTTGAGTCAAGTCCTCTGGGTGTGATTTTCAGGGGTCCCATGGGACCAAGTGGTTTCCACTGGTAGCATAAGCTGGCTTGGATTTTTGTCTCTGGGTGTTTTCCTTTCTTCTCATCAGAATTAACTTCTCCTGTTGCTGTTTCCTACTAGTTGTCATTTGTTGAGTTGTTGGATTTCCCTCAGGAAGAAGTAGCTGCAAGACTGTGTCATGTGTGCCCCATAACACGGACTTTGGAGGAATGTGGGAGGAGAAAAATGTTGCAAATTTGGAGAGATGCAAAAGACACATTTAAAGCTGTTATTTAAATATGAAACAGCAAGCTTTTAAAAACAAAGCATTTTTATGAATAAGAGAAGCTCATTAAGACTTCTTAGACAGTGCCAGCTTTAAGGAAGAGATATTTTCATTTATCTGTGTATACTGCGAGTGAGAGTTTTTTGAGATTCTTGATATTTACATTGAGAACAGGCTATGTCTTGCAAGGATCTGGAGAAAAATGACAACATTTTCTTTACTGAATTGAAGCACAGGCTGGCAAGATGCAGGTGAGAGGAGCAGGAGATGCACTAGGCTGCACCACACTGCTCCCTTTTTAACCTCTGCTACCACAGGCTCATCTGGCTTCCAGCTAGTGTGCCTTACAGCTGAGCTTGGCTACTGCCACTCTGGATGAAGAGCACAGAGCGCTTATTTTGTGCAGAGATAGGGCTGAATTATATTGCATCATTCCCTGGCTTTCAGAAATATGAATTGTAGGCCTGAACTAGGTAATTTATGACAGATCTTTGCTTCAATGTACATAAGCATTCTAAAAGACATTAATTTACTGAATAAAGAGCTAACATGCTGACTTTATAAAGCACACTTCACTTTGATTTCTGCGTATAATCAATCATCATGTCCATATGTCCTTAGCAGAGTAGAAACTAGTATCACAAACAAGCATATGAGAAGGCTTAATATGAATAACAAACAGCGAGCAGAGTGCTGAGGGCAGAGCCAGCAGCAGTATCTGCTCCCGTGCTGACTGCCTGCAGAGTCCTTACCCATAACAGTGCTGTGCTGGACCCGAGTGACCCACCCAAGGTCAAATACAGAGAGTGGCTTGGCAGCCGCAAGCGAGGACGGCTGGCCCTGCTCCAACAACAGAAGTTTTCCTGTACAGGTAATCACATTTTCCTTGATTGCTTTGTTTTGAATTTTCAAGAAACTGCCCCTGCAGCTGGAGGGCTTCATTCCCGAGGGGGAGCAGCCTCCCTGCCCATGTCCTCCCCAAGCAGGCACTGGCACTCCTGGGGTTTAGCGTTTCCTCAGTGACAGCTCCAACTGGGAGGAGGAGAACTGGCAGAAGTGGAAAGACCGATTTCAGCAAGGAACTTGGAAAAAGCCTTTCTGGTTCTGGGGCATGGGTTTCTGAAGTTGTCTCCTCCCTCCTTGCTTGCCCCTGGTAAGGCAGATGGGGAGAATGTGGTTCCTTCAGCTGGATAACATCAGTCCTCTGCAATGTCCCAAAGGGTGACAGGGTCGTACGGGCAGAGCACATGTGTGCTCCTCCTGCTTTTGCAGCTCACTGCAGCATTGCCTCTGGGGGACATCCACCTCAGAGAGGAATGTTCTGTTGCTGCCCAGCCTCTGCTTTGCGAGTGTGTATTGATGACAGAGAGCAATTATTTGTGGACAAGGTACAAATGTTTTGTTTCCCCCAAATAAAACCTTTAATGCACCAAAAAAACCCATCTGTAACTAATGTCTGAATTCACAGCACATGATGCAGAAAGGAAAAGCTACAAAGGTGATTCAGGAGATAAAGCAAAGGCTGCTGGCTGCGTTGCCTTCACACATGCCAAAGTGCCTACATGCCTTTCAGGGCATAAACCCACCTACCTCGTGCCTACCAAGACGTGCAAAGCCATGAGATGGGCAAGTTGTCTCCATGGTGCTGCTGCCATGAGAGT
>NW_008619805.1:1542-2183 GCF_000691845.1 Merops nubicus | reverse complement strand
CCATTCCGGCTCTCAGGCATCAGCCCCAGCACCACTGTGCTGCCTGAGAGCTGCCTGAAAAAGGGGAAGAGATTTAAACTGGCACATTAAAAAGAGACCAAAATGAAAAGTTGTGGGTGCGATTTGAATAAATGCTTCAGAGCTGCTAGAGCTTGAGCTCAAAAATAGCGTGGGGGAGGTGTTTTTAAGCCCTGTGCTGTATTTCCAAGTGGTTCTTTGGATAAATTGACATAAATTCCAGAGGGATTTTAACTACAAGGACAATGATCCAGAGCCTCTGCTGAGCCTGCACACAGGCTTTAACCATGTCATGGAAAAAGTCTGATTTCAGTTTCATGGGGCAGGGACAGGAATTTGGGAAGGGAGTGTGCTTATAACGTGCATGTTTGTGCAAGGTTTATTAGCATTATTTTTAGGAGTATGTATTGTACCTGACCAAATGCATATGATGCAACACAAGCTCCCTTCAAATAAAAGTTCATGTAATTTTGTGAGAAATGACAAAGTAAACACATACCTGGTGAAAAGCTCAGCAAGAGGGTTAATTTTTATTTTGTCTTCAGCTTGATTCTCCTGTCAAAAAACTAAATCTGCTGTTAAAGCTCTGTTCAGAGAGAAGCGTGTTTTTTTAATGGAAACTG
>NW_008619805.1:0-1511 GCF_000691845.1 Merops nubicus | reverse complement strand
GAAAGAGTCTTTGGGACTTCCCAAATACTTTTTTTGGCCGGTGGTGGTGGGGGATGAGCTACGGAAGCGAAGCCGATGTTACTAGGATTCAGTTAATTCCTGTTCACTTTCCCCAGCTACTGCACTGAGGAGCAAAGCTGCTCTGCTCTGAACTGTGGGGGAGGCAGAAAGCTTTGCTGTGCAGGTTTGCTCCAAGTCCTCAAGAGGTAGAAGAGGAATTTGTCCTGCTGGCAAAGCCCACTGCTTGCACTGTCAGCACCACGGCAGCATGTCTGTACAGAGAGACGTGGCAGCCTCCTGCTCTTGTGTGGCAAGGAAGGTCTTGGGTGGCAATAGCAACGGGGAATCGTTAGACAGCCTCGTGTGCAGGTGTCCCTCGAGTGGCTGCCGAAGGTGAGGCGGTCTGGGACATTAACCAGAGCAGATCAAAGGGCAGAGCCTGCCCGGCCCCATCGGCCCTGACTGGCAGCTCCACAAGCTCAGCGCCAGCCAATGCAACCCAGACACCTCCCATGGAACCGGTACTGGTGCGATCAGAAGGGCACCCTGACCCTGTGTGACTAACCAAACAGGAACATAAAAACACCTCTTTAATGCACCTGGGATTTAACAATGTCACCTTATGTGCGACTGGTCTAATTCCAGAGAGACCTTGCCAAGTTTGCCCACCTTATCCCACCAAATGCCCAGCCCGGGGAGGCAGCATCCTTCTTTGGGATCGGCACCAAAACCACTTTTCCAGAGCATTTTTTTTAGGCTCTTGCCTGTTAGTGGCAGTTGTTGGATGAGGCTTGAATTACGGGGCCATTCCAGTTCCCTCCTTGTGCGAATGCTGCTGTTGCAGGCCAACAGCTGCTTTTACCTCTTCCCTGAAATTCTGTGAATTTTGGATCCCATTCAAGACTGAGCAAATCAGCCGAGGACTTTCCATTGTTTGCCGTGAGCTTTGGAGCAGCTGTTATTGTTCTTCATCATCTGCTGGAACATTTCTGATCAAATTGTTGTTGCGTCCTGAGGAAACTTTTAGAAGACTTTCAGAATGAAGAAGCCTTCACATATTGGCAAAGCCATTTTTTGGTTTCATTCCCAGGGTGACAGTCAGAGCTTTGCCTTTTCACTGACGTCATTACTTTTGGATGTGCTCAGACTAACTCGTGGGTGAATTCAATATTCATCTTCATAGCTTCTGCCACATTTTCCTTTTTACTCTGTGGTGGTTTATAGCCACTTCTTCTTACAAAACCATGTTTAATTTCCACAAAAGAGCAAACTACAGTCTTTATTCTTCAAATGTTTAGAAGGAAAAAAAAAATTAATTGCTATTGCTTAATATCCCAATCCCTTTGTGTTTTTTGTTTTGTTTTGTTTTGTTTGTTTGTTTGTTTGTTATTTGTTTGTTTGTTTGTTTGTTTGTTTTCTTCTGCAAAGACTTCTCATGCATACCTCCATCTGCAGCCATTTTTCTGGTACATCTGGGTTTTGTCTCTCTCTTAGAATCATAGAATCCTTTA
>NW_008619804.1:2656-11508 GCF_000691845.1 Merops nubicus | reverse complement strand
CGTCACCCCCCGAACCGAAACCCGCCGTTAGGTTGGGGTTCGCGCGGCTTTTCGAGCCCCTTCTCGGTCAAGCCCGGCTCTCGGGGGCTGGTGGCGAGGGGCGATGGTGGCTTGGATGGAGTCTTGTAACCAAGGACAGCGTTGCGTCCCTATGCGGAGGGCCGTGCACACGCTAAAATAAAAGCTAATCTCGTTTGGCACAGTAAGCACTATAGTTGTCTTGCATTTCTTTCTGGCGAACATTCGCTCTTCCTATCCCCTTTCTTTTTAATCTCCTCCAGATTGTGTTTCCAGCTCCCCGCTGCTTCGTTTTGCTTCCTTTTCTTGCAGGGAGAGCTGCTGGTGGTGTTGCAACGGCTCCAGTTTCTGTGCTTTTTGCAAGTTTTGGCTCTTTCTAGCAGCTCTTGGTGTCCAGTGTGAAGCTTTGCCTAGAGGAAAGACTCTTGTCGCTTTGTGCACTTGGACTTTGTCCCAAGTCTGTATTCATGTCAAAGTTGAGCCACTAAACATCCCAAGATAGTGTGGCTTATATGGCAGTAGCTCTTGGATTCGTCTTGAAGTTGTAGGGTTAGGTGAGGAAAAGCAAGTGACATGAGAGCCTGGGCTCAATTTGGGGCAGGTTGTCAAGGTTTCTTATGCCTGGACTTCTTCAGGATAGCACTCGTTGCATGTCTGGGGTGAAACGTAGGAAATTCCCTGGCTGTGTTCACAGAGGGCATGAATGGTGCCTGCGTGGGTCTGTGGCAGCCTGAAGTGCTATACCTGAGGAAGGTGAAATGCTTCATTCATCAACGAGAGCTGGGAGCTCTGCCTCTGAGTGTTTGAAATGTCAGGGTGAGCTCTGTCACTGCTGATCAAGGCAGAGAAGGGTCACAGCGCTGGAAGCTGCTCTGCTGCTTCTGGGGCGTATTGTGCGTTGACAAAGTCAAGTTTGAAACACTGAAAAGAACCATTTGGCTCATTGTATTTCTTCAACTCTTGAACCTAGCAATGGAAATTGTGATTTGGGAGCTGAGAATCATAGAATTGTTCTGGTTGGAAGAGGACTTCAGGATCAAGTCCAGCCATTAACCCAGAAGACTATTCGTGTTTCTTTTTCACTGCTAGGAACTAAACTTAAAGTAGCTGGTATAATTAGTTGGGTTTTCCTCTTCTTTTCAGAGAAGAAATATCGCATCACTTTGTGCAACCCCGTGCAATCACAAGATCGAGCTCATCGTCATCGCTTTCCATATGCCCTGCTGTATGATGCTCAAACTACACAACTAATTTCAAGGCTTTTTTTCCCCCTTTTTGCCTTCCTTTTTTTACTTCTTTCACATGGTGGTTAGTAAGGATAGGCAATGGAAACTTTGGCTGGAAGGAAATAGTTTCTATTAATAGAGAAAATAAATAGCAGAAACCATTTTCTCTCTGTTTTAGAAAGCTGTTAGGTCTGTTTAACAAGCAAGTAAGGTTATATCCAAACTCTGCATTCCTCCTGGACTTCAAGCGTGAAAACAGAGACTATTTTAAGTTGGGAGGGTTGTATGCAAGGACATTTGGGGGTCTTTGGTCAAGCCTCTGCTCAAAATAGGGCCAAACCTGGAGTTGGAGCCAACTTTGCAGTTGGCTCAAGCTTCTTCAGGGTTTCGTCCAGCTGAAATTATGGTATTTCAAAGGATAGAGAACCGAGGCCTTGCAGAAGTGTCTGACCACCCTCAAGGTAAAGATTTTTTTTAACTTATCTCTATCCTCATTCTCTGGAGGTACTTAAAACCTGCTTTAATGTGATCATGGGCAGCCTGCCCTGTGTAACCCTGCTGAAGCAGAGGGGTTGGACAAGATGATCTCTAGAGGTCCCTTCCACCATTCTGTGTTACTGTAATTGGGATTTCCCTTGCTGCTCTTCCCTTGTCCTTAAGCTGGGCAGCTCCAAAATGAGCCTGTGAGAGACCCTTTGTGGAACTCTAGCCAGGACACTCCATCTCTGATATCTTCTTGCTGCTAAAATGCTGCAATCTTCAGGTTATCATCCTTGTCTTCCCATCCATGACTGTAATTAACTTGACGTGCTCTTTTGAACCATGAATTGCAGCCCTTGTGCTTAATGAGTTACAGATCCCTGCTGTGCCCATCCATCCATGTTGCCTTCTAGGTGTGACAGAGGTGGTGCCTGCCTGCTCCTTGACCAAAGAGGCCATGTTTGGGCTTGGCCGTGTCTCCCAGGGTGCATTTAAATCTGGTGCATGGTGGTGGTACCAATTCTGTTGAGGCTTCTCAACAGAATGAGCATTTCACATGTCCCCAGGCTTGAGTGGCTGTCCCTGGTGAGCTGTCTACCGAGCAGAGGAAGCAGGTCGTGCTGTGCTGGCGTGCCAGCTCACACATCTGCCAGGTTGCCTTGGCTACCGTCTCCCAGACAAGAGCTCAAAACACAGGGCTGTCTTCATGCCGTTTCCCTGCTCTCCACAGAGGTTTCACCATTCCTTCATGGAGAAATTTGGGCCTTTGAGCTCCTGCAAGCTTTGAAGCACAGGCTTTCTGCATTTCAACCAAACACTGGTGGTGCTACGGTCTCTCTGGAGTCTGCTTGGTGCCTGGCTTCTGACCAGGCTCATTCAGAGCCAAGCTTTTTTTATCTTTAGTGACCATATTGAGCACTGTCTGTTGTAGGCGTAGGCATGGACCTCGGCTGTGATGAGCATGGTCTCACCTTATTAACCCCTGCTTCTCCTGGCCAGAAACTGCTGTGAGTAGACCTGTGTGTCTTGGCAAAGGCTAAACATCTCCCTCTTCAGAGCTGGGGGAGTGATGGGCCCATGCATATTTGGAAGTGCCCCTTCAGATAGGGAAGTGTGGCCAGAGCTCCTCCCTGGGCTCTGAATGTGGCTGGGTTTATTTTTCAGCTGCTGCACCTTCAACCTGCTCTGCTCAAGGTTGAAGCTGGTTGGGGAGCCTTTCTGAGCTGGGCGAGACCTTTTGGTGGCCTCTAACTTGGCTCAACTCTGCAATACACTTGGATTCATCCTTCACCTCATTTTTTACAGTTTTTTTTTTTTTCCCATTCTGAGAAGTGCAGGTGGGGTAGTGAAGCTCTTAGGTTCATGCTTTTTTCCCAGTGTCGAGAGAGTTTGGAAGTATTAAGGTCTTTGCAACCCAGAGAAGATTTGAGTAGCTGTGGGTGTTGCTTAGAGCAGGAGCTGGTCTCCAGGAAGCCTCAGGAGCTGCTGCTAGACTGTACTCTGATATCTCTCCTCTTGTGTGTGCTCTTTAAGCTTCCACTGTGAAGCCTTCCCTGGGGGCTTCCTCACCAGCAGACCTCTGTGCTGAAGGTTGGGATCAGCTCATGTGCTCCTGGTCGCCTGTGTCAAAACAACCCCTCACCTTGTTCTCACAGAGAACAGCTCTCTGCCTGCTCTGGGTTGAACAAGGAGTTGCCACGTATGTTAGAAATCCACCTACTCCTGTCCTTCCATCCCTAGCTGGGCTGAAAGGACAGAGGTGGACTGGAAGCAAGGAAAAGAATGAGGATGGGGTTGATGTCTAGGGTCTGTGTCCTTTGCAGAGAACGAGCCACCGTGGGGGCCACCCTGCACTCAGCTCTTCGTCTTTGTTGCCACACCAGGCTGCGATGGGTTTCCCAGCCTGGACTCCAAGGAAAGCTGTGAGTATCAAGGTTAAGAAGAAAAGTTAAGAATCCCAAAAGTCGCTTCCCTGGGGTCCCAGAGCACTGTTCTGTACCCATGGCCACGTATGGTGGGGTGTGGGACCTAAAGCCAGCGCCGACCCCTCTGATGTTGCGTTTCAGATAAGCTGGTTGTCTCAGAAGGCTCCTTGCTGCTCTCTGCAGATGCTGTCTGGGGAGCTCTCAGAGGTGAGGTGTTGGGGATGTCTCTCTGGGCCTCTATTTCCATGGATTTACTGGTTGATTGAGCTCTGTTCCTGTGGGGGATCTGTGCTGAGAAAGGGCTGGTCTGTTTGGTTTTCCTGCAGGCCTGGAGACGTTCAGCCAGCTTGTTGGGAGAGACGAGAACGGCACGGTGAGTCCTGGCCTCATCTCCTGGGTGGTGAGGGTACCCTGGCAACAAAGGTGACCCTGATTGTCTTCTGCTAATGGCTGATTTGCTCCAAGCCCTGCTCACTTCTTACTCATGTTGTCCCCGTGCAGTACTACATCAATCAGACGGAAATAGTGGACTTTCCCCGCTTCCCTCACCGGGGGCTGTTGTTGGACACTTCTCGTCACTACCTGCCTCTGAGAGCCATCCTGGAAACCCTGGTAGGGTGCCTGTGCTGGGAGAGGAGGTGGTTTAGTTGGGGTGTCCCTTCTTCTGCAGCAACTGGGGGCTCCTTGAGTGGCCTGGAGGGCTTTTGTTTGTTTTTGGTTTTTTTTTGTGTGGCCTCTTTCCAAAGATCGTAGGAGCTGTCTGTGACGGCCACTGCACCTACATCTCTTCGAGGAAGAGCTTGTCACACCTAGGTTTTTTGGACAAAACCAGCTTGCCTGTCCCTCCTCCTTGTCCCTTGTCAGGGGAGAGCTTCTTGCGCTCAAAAACTCCCTGACAGGAGGTTGGAGTAAAGTGGGGGTTGGGCTCTTCTCCCAAGAAATAGGACAAGAGGAAACGGCCTCAAGTTGCCACAGGGGAGGTTGAGGTTGGCCCTGAGGAACAATTTCTTCCCCTTGAGGGTTGTTAATGGCTGTGCCAGGCTGCCCAGGGCAATGGTGGAGTTCCCAAGCTGTGGAGATGTGGTGCTGAGGGATATGGGTCAGTGGGGACCTGGCAGTGCTGAGGGAACAGCTGGACTCCACCTGAAAGGTCTCACCCAACCAAAATTATTCTAAGAGGTCTTTGAATCCCTCCTGGGTCTTGGGGAACATTTAGGGACTCTGCCTTGCTCTTTTGGAGACTGGGGTCCTTGTCTCCTTTCTGTGGCAAGCGGGGTGACCTTTCAGAAGAGAATCATAGAAGGGTCAGGGCAGCCTCATCTCTGTTCCTGTTCCTTCCTAGGACGTCATGGCTTACAACAAGTTCAATGTCTTTCACTGGCACATTGTGGATGACCCGTCTTTCCCCTATGAAAGCTTCACCTTCCCAGAGCTCAGCAAGCAGGTAACCTCCACCCTGGCCTAGGGTGAGCAGCTGCCTTCCTGGACAGCTGGGCAAGGCACTGAGATGTCCCGTGTTCCTCCAGGGAGCCTTCAATGCCATGACCCACGTGTACACGGCCAGCGACGTGCAGGTGGTGGTCGAGCACGCCCGGCTGCGCGGCATCAGGGTCCTCGTGGAGTTTGACACTCCCGGGCACACGCTGTCCTGGGGCCCAGGTGAGGAGGAGACCCTGCTGGGAGGAGGAAGGGGCTCTGAGACCTGCATCCCGAAAGCTGGGTGTGGGCAATCGTGTCCCGCGGGAGGAGCAAACCAGCATCTAAGGGAAGTGGCACCCAACGGTCCAGCTTGGGGAGCAAAATGCAAAGGGGAAAAGTTTGCATCTCTTCTTGGGTCCAAACTGAGTCACTTTTTGGAAACATCTGCTCTGCCAAAACCAGAGTCATGGGCGATTGCAAGGATCTGATGAGGAAGGGCTGGGAGACCTGGGACTGTTTAGCATGGAGGAGACTGAGAGGAGACCTTCTCAATGCTCATCACTAGCTAAAGGGTGGGAGTCAAGAGGCTGGAGCCAGAGCCTTGTCAGTGGCGCCCAGCGACAGGACAAGGGGCAATGGGCACCAACTGGAGCGCAGGAGGTTCCACCTGACCAGGAGGAGAAAATTCTTTGGTGTGAGGGTGGCAGAGCCTGGAGCAGGCTGCCCGAAGAGATTGTGGAGTCTCCTGCTCTGGAGGGATTCCAAACCCATCTGGACATGGTCCTGAGCAACTTTCTCTGGGTGACCCTGGTGGACAAGCTTGGACAAGCTGATCTCCAGAGGTCCTTTCCAACCTCTACCATGCTGTCATCTTGGGTTTAACTAAGCTTCCTCACTCTGCTCAGTGGTGCCTCAGTCCTGACATGCTGCTCCCTGCCCCAAGGACTGCAGGTGCCTCCTTTTCCCTGTCTGGAAGTGTGAGGAGCTCCAGGAAACTGCTGGCCTTGTCTTTTTCTCTCCTGCCTCCAAGCGTTGTGTCCTGCACTGCAGAAGACCCTGTGCATGTGGTTGTGCTGAGGAGGACCTGGAGCGGGAGGGGGTTTAGGCATTGATACAGCCACACTTATGCCCTTCCTCACTGACCTTTTTTTATGACCCAGGTGCCCCAGGCCTCCTGACTCCATGCTATTTGGGCAAGGATCCTTCTGGGACCTATGGGCCTATCAACCCCATCCTTAACAGCACCTACCAGTTTGTGAGCAGCTTGTTTAAAGAGGTCAGCGCTGTGTTCCCAGACTTCTTTCTTCACCTTGGTGGCGATGAGGTGGACTTCACGTGCTGGTGAGTCTGGGATCAGTCTGGGTGGGGACTGGGGAGAAATACCTGGGACTGGAGTCACAGCCCATTGATTTTTGGTCACCATCATCTCCAGATCTTAGTTGTCCTGTCCTGCTCCTCCAGGCTCTGTGTGGTGATTGTTGGGGTTTCTGCACTCACAGTGATGCTGGCTCTGGGAAGCTGCTGATGCTGGCACAGCCACAGCTCTTGGACTGATGTGGAGCAAATTTGGCCATGTCTTAACCATACTCCAGAGCTCAGATTGCAGTGCTTTTATTATCTTCTCTTTGGTACACAGGACATCCAATCCAAATATCCGTGCCTTCATGAAGGAGATGGGCTTTGGTGAAGATTACAAAAAATTAGAGTCGTTCTACATCCAGAGGTGAGAACAGTTGCATCCTGGGACTGCAGCTGCAGTATGTGGCCAGCACAAATATCTTGTGCTGTCTCAAGGACACTCCTTTCCAGGAGCACATCTATTTAAGCACATCTCCCTGACCCCCAAAAGTTCTCCTAGCTACATTTTCAGCGTAGCTGTGTTTTGTTGGGAGACTGACCACAGAGATACCCAGGCTGAGGGGCAGGGGAGCCCTGTGAGGGACTGTGCTTTTTCCCTTCTCCTCTAGAAGTACCTTCCTGTCCCGCTGTGGGTGTTGGGATGACCCAAAACTCAATCCTCTTCCCACTCCAGGCTTCTGGACATTGTCTCTTCCCTTGGCAAAGGCTACATCGTGTGGCAGGAGGTGTTTGACAATGGGGTGAAGGTGAGAGCTGCCTGTCTAAGCCAGTTCCCTGTGTGGGGGTGAAGGGTGCTGGTGCACTGGTGTGCCCTTGGGGTTCCCTGCTGGGGCTGCTGTGGTAGGGGACGTCTTGAGATGGTGCTCCTAGTGAGCTGGCCTCATGGTGGCTCTGTCACACTGCTGTCACAGGCTCTTCCTCCAGGCTCTTGTATGTGCACCTGCAAGAGGCAGGTTTTGACTCTGCCTGGGACGCCCCACAAATGGGCTTACACCTCCTTCTGTTGCTTCTGCAAACCAGATGGGAAGTGGCTCCAAAGTCAAGCCAATGTCTGCCTCAGTTTCCCACTGAGGGTTGTGGCACTCTGCTTGCAAGGGGAACTGGTGCCACACTGATGCTGGGCATGGGGTTCACGTGTGCTCCTCAGATGAGGCCAGACACCATCATCCACGTGTGGAAGGAGAGCTCCACGCCGTATCTGCAGGAGATGGCCAATGTCACCAAGGCTGGCCACCGGGCTCTGCTCTCTGCCCCTTGGTACCTCAACCGCATCTCCTACGGGCAGGACTGGATGGCAGCCTACCAGGTGGAGCCCTTGGAGTTTGAAGGTGTGTTCTTTCTGTCCCCTTCCCTCCTGACAGCTGAGTGGGTGGTCAGAATTAATGCCTGGGCTGGCTGGCCTGCTAATCCACTCTTGCTGCTGGTATGAAGGTGCTTGCGTGACCATGCCCTTGGTTCCTGCCAGCAGAAGACAACTCTGCTCTCCCCCAGCATGCTCTCTGCAGCAGGGGGCTTCCAGCTGGGCAAGTCCTGGCCTCCGTGGCTGAGCCCCTCACCGCTGGATGCTGTGTCCTCTGGCAGGCAGCCCTGAGCAGAAGGAGCTGGTGATGGGTGGAGAGGCCTGCATGTGGGGTGAATACGTGGATGTCACGAACCTGGCCCCCAGGCTCTGGTAAGAGAAGCTGTGGGGCGATGGGTGAGCTGGAGATGTGTGGGGCAGGGCTCTGGCCCCTGTCCGTCACTGCTGAGCATCATGTACTGAGTGCCATGGGTTTGGGCTGGGCCTGGTGTTTGTCCCTGTCCTCTGGCAGCACCTCTGGCCTTGGACTAGCTTCACTGAGGGTTGGTGAGACTAAGACATAGATTCATAGAATCACTTTGGTTGGGTGAGATCTTTCAGATGGAGTCCAGCTGTTCCCTCAGCACTGCCAGGTCCCCACTGACCCATGTCCCTTAGCACCACATCTCCACGGCTTGGAAACCCCTCCAGGGATGGGGACTCCCTGGGCAGCCTGGGACAGCCATTCACAACCCTCAAGGGGAAGAAATTGTTCCTCAGGGCCAACCTCAACCTCCCCTGTGGCAACTTGAGGCTGTTTCCTCTTTTTCTGTTGGTTGTTCCTTGGGAGAAGAGCCCAACCCCCACCTTACTCCAGCCTCCTGTCAGGGAGCTGTGGAGAGCCAGAAGGTCTCCCCTGAGCGTCCTTTGCTCCAGGCTCTGCACCCCCACGGTCCCTCAGCTGCTCCTCACCACACTTGGGCTCTAGACCCTTCCCCAGCTTTGTTGCCTTTTTCTGGACATGCTTTAGCCCCTCAAGGTGCTTCTTGGAGTGAGGGGCCCAAAACTGAACCCAGGATTTGAGGGGTGGCCTCAACAGTGCCCAGTCCAGGAGGATGATCCTTGCTGTGGTCCTGCTGGCCACAA
>NW_008619804.1:0-2645 GCF_000691845.1 Merops nubicus | reverse complement strand
GTCCAGGAGGATGATCCTTGCTGTGGGCCTGCTGGCCACACTAGTGCTGATCCAAGCCAGGGTTCTGGTGGCCTTCTTGGCCACACTGCTGTGTCCATGCTTCTGCACAACCAGCATGTTTGACACTGGTCTCTATCCTGTCACCCCGTTCTACTACTGATCTGTGTGTGTCTAGGAGTGGATCTTGTGATGTACAGAAGCCATTTGTGTGTGGAAGAATGTTGGTCAGGAACGTGTTTTGGAGCTCAGGGCTTCGTGTGTGAAGCTTTCAAGCTCCCCCGTGACCCCAGTGCCTCTGTCCCTCCAGGCCAAGAGCTGGGGCCGTGGCGGAGAGGCTGTGGAGTGACGCCACTGTCAGAGACCTGCAAGATGCCTACGCGCGCTTGGCCACCTTCCGCTGCCAGCTTCTTGGGTAACCTGCCTTGGGGGACGCTGCCAAGGCCACCCTGGGCAGGCCTTCCATAGAAACCTGCCCTTACCCCATCCTTATCACCCCCGAGACAGGCACCGCTGGCCAGCCTGGGCTCTTCTCCCCCTGCCCACCCACCCGTGTCCTCTGTGTGACACTGTCTCTCTCTGCTCTCGTTCCAGGCGAGGGGTCCAGGCGCAGCCTCTCTACGTAGGACACTGTGAACACGAATTTGGTGGGTTCTGAAGGGAGGGTCCTGCTGCCGTCAGGTGCTGGGTGTCCTGGAGGAACCATCTTTCTTCTCTCCAAAGCTTGGCACGGGGACCTCTTCCGGCTTCCAGCTTTGGCTCTTGCATTGTTGCAGTGAACTTTTTTTTCCCCCTCTTACTGTGCACTCTTCACCTCTTTTTCTATTTTTATTTCTTTAAATCTATAAATAAATGACCCCGAAGAGGAAAAAGGTGCCTTTTCGTGCTCAGCTGTCCCCTAGGAGGTCATGCGAAGATTACTGTTGGAAGGAGATGGGTAGGGCTTGCTCCAAAGATGCTGGTGGTGGACCATCTATGTCTCATCCTGGTGGCTTCTGCACTTCCTGGGTGCTATCTCAGCTGGGTAAACTGGGTTTGGTCTCTGGTGCTGTCACGGGCCCCAGCTCTGCAGAGAGAAGGTGATGAGGAGGTGAGGGGTCCTCCAGATTTTTCCACCTTGACCTCCCACTGTGCACACCTTAATGTGTGGTGACCTTCGTTTTGCTTCTGGTGCCTTTCACCCACCAGTGGTCAACCTTGCGGTGGTTCCGTCCTTGTCTCTGTCTTCTCTTTCTGCTTGTGTCCAGGAAGGAGGTTTGCCTGCAAGCTACCATCTTTGCTGTCCCAAACCCTCTCTGATGCCACCTACTCTGGCTTCTGAGAAGACACGTTGAAGCCTCTCCAAGCAGACCTGGCAAACCCGAGTGGTGCATGGATGTTATGGAGTCACTGATCCGCTCTTTGTCTGTCACATCTGCTCAGGATCTGGCCAGCTGCTCCGTCCTGCTCCTGCTCTGTTGTCCTCAGGGTGAGGAGCTCAGCTCCAGGTCTCCTCCAAGTGGAGGGATTGGGTTTGGGCCATGTTTTCCTTGGAGAAGAGACTGGTGCTGCTGTTGTCCTGTGGAGCTGGGACAGTTGTTCTTGGCCTTTGAGGGTTGGGGTTGTCACACTGGAAATGGTGTTCAGCTCCAAGTGGGGAATCTCTTGGAGGAATCCTGGCTCATGGGACTGGCATGTCTAGAAACCTTTGACTGTTGAACTTGAAATTAAAACTATGGCATTAAACTGGAATTAAAAAGCTTCTGAAAGGGTCAAGTCTTGTGTTTTTTAACACTGCTCCTCTGAAGCAAGAGGTCTTAAAGGGGGGGGGAGAAAAGAGTTGGCACACCCATGCTGGCCTAGGCTTGCACACACTTGTGCACACACATGTGAACATGCTTGAACACACCTGCACGCATGTGGCAGCGCACTGGGGAAGCTGGGCGCTCCCAGCGGCAGCCCTGGGAGTAATTAATTAATGCCGTTAATGGCATTAAAGCCTTTTGGTCTAATTACAGTGCTGGTGGGTGGCGCAGGGTGCAGGAGGGAGGCGCTTCCCCGCCCAACCCTCCAATCTGGGGCAGCCTCCAAGGGGTTGATGTGGACCAAGGTGATTTGGGGTCTGTGGAGGTGGCGAATGCCACAAAATTGCCAAAAATTGCCCTTTTGGAGCCTTTTCTGTGTGTTTAAAGCCTGCGCGGAGCCTGTGAGGGAGTAGGGAGGAGTGACAGGTTAATTCTGGACGCGGGTGAGGGTGGGCAGCATGTTAACTCTGGACCCTACTGAGAGTGAGGGTGGATGGTGCATTAACTCGACCCTACAGAGGGTGCAGGCAGGGTTATGCATTAATTATGGAACATACTGGAGGCAAGGGCTGGCTGCATGTTAACCCTGGACCCTAATGAGGGTGAGGGTGGATGGTGCATTAACCCTACAGAGGGTGCGGAGGGGGTTGTGCATTAACTCTGGAACCTACTGAAAGTGAGGGCGGGTAGCATGTTGACTCTGGACCCTACTGAGAGTGAGGGCAGGTGGCATGTTAACTCTGGACCCTACTGAAGGTGAGGGTGGGCCGAGCCACGCCGCTCCGCCCCGCCCCTCTCTCCAACCCTCCCTTTTGCTTAAAGGCCGCTCCTTTCTTTAAGCAAATCCCTCCCGCCTCGCCGGGG
>NW_008619803.1:53354-54489 GCF_000691845.1 Merops nubicus | reverse complement strand
TGCTGGAGTGCAGCGGGAGGTTTTCAGGGGTCCCTTCTGCTGGATGGGACACGGAACGGCCGGGGGGAAGCTGCTGGCGCCCCTTGCTGCGGGAGCTCGTCGCGGGGGAGAGCTGGAAAGGGAGGAACGCGGGGCACACCTCGCTCCCCACCGCCTGGCAGCCAGTCCTCCCACCCTCCTCCATCTCCTCATCCCGGGGGTTAGGCAATATCAAACCCGATCTGCCATTACCTAGCGTGCCTCCGCCCCCACTCCCACAGCAGAGGTTGCAGAGACTTAATTCTTTTCCACTCAACCCCTCAAACTCAGTCAACAACAACAACAGCACCCCACCAAACAAAAAAAAAACACGCAGGCAAAATCCCTCATCACCAAATATCCCTCGGCTGCTTGTCGCCACTGCCGCACATCGTGAAGGGAATACGGGTTTCTGCACCGAAATCTGCCGGACAACCCCCTCCCCGAGCCTTGTTGCCTTCTTGTTTCCCTGCCCACGAAATAAAACAACCCATCAGGACCGATCCGAGCCCTTTTTCCACGGCTCACAAAATGAACCCGTCCTGCCGGAGACGTTTTGCGGGAGCGGCTCCGTTCCACGCGTGTCCACGCTCTGTTTCTCTTGGCATCCCGGCAACTCCTCGCCTTCCCTTTTGGAACCGCTTTCCTCGCCATCTACCTGCCCTGGTGGAACGTCTGAGACAGAGTGCCAAACCAAAAAAAAAACGAAATCCGCAATCCTAGCTAAGCAACGCGCTCCCCTTGACCCGAACTAACAGTGCTTTCGGTCGCTGATTTCGTGAGACGTGTCAAAATTTGGGGACTCTGCTCCTGCTGGGAGTAAAAGTTGATTTTCAAACGTTAAAATTAGATCTTCTAGAGCGAGTCTGACCAGTTCTGTGCACGCAAGTCCTACCGGCTTGGAAAAACAAATCAAAACAACCACATCACAAAATGAGAGACTTGAGCGTTAACAGCTCGGAGTAATTAGATAGCCTATTAATAGCCCGGCTCCTCGCTGCTATAAAAAGTAGGTGGATGGCTCCTGGCTGGGAAGGTATGCGCACACATGCCACGGGAGGTAGGATAGAGACCGAGGAGATGGGGAGAGGCTTCCGAGGAGGCGCATAGGGCCCCA
>NW_008619803.1:10141-53218 GCF_000691845.1 Merops nubicus | reverse complement strand
ACAGATAAGACAGAAACGGTGCTAATTCACCCCCCAAGAGACGACGCCTTCCGTCTCTTTATATTTAATTTTTAGAATTTTTTTCCCCCCCTGATGTTAAAGGCTTCGGGGACACAGCTTTCTATCCGCAGCTCAAAGCACAGATCTACACGAGCCGTGCGAGCGCCCTGATCTCCATCTCGCTCGGGTAATCCTCTCCGTGTTTATCTATTTCCCTCAAGCCTCCAGCACCCGAGAGGCTGTGCAAATACTTGGCACCTCGTTGCTTTAGGAGAAGGGAGGGTCTGTGCAGCCGTGACTGCCCGTCACGCCGAATTTATAATTCACTATTAAAGGACGTCGGTATTTTACAAATAATAAAACGAGCAATTAAAGAGCCGATTGTCCTCTAAGATGCTTCTAACTAGGTGGATAAAATGCATTGTTCCACTGCAGTTATTGATTTATTTTAAAAGGTCACAGACGATTGAATTTTAAGAAGTCAAACAACTTCTGTTAGGATTAGATGAATACGAGCAAGTAGTGTAGGCTGATATATATATACATAGATATATCTAAATAAGGATATTTTTTTTCACGTTGTAATAATTTCCTACTCTTTTTACATACCTACATTTTACATAAATAATTTACTAATTTATTGTTCTTGATGGGCATAATAATTTGGGTATTTAAAGGTGTCATACAGTAGTAAAGTAGATGGGAATAATCCCAGTAGATGGGAATAACCCCAGTGTTGCCAGTTTATTTTCAGTATTCATAATAGGGATAGAGTTAGCAGCCTTTTCCTGCAGTAGCCACTCCTCAGAGTAAATCAGGGTGAGGGCAGGCTGTGACTGCTACTTTCAATTAAAAAAAAGACCTAGGCATTTTCAGTAAACTCAGAACACAACACCATGCAACAATATTACAGGGATTTGCTGCTAACATCCATCAGTAACCAGGATAGTCCCTGAATCACACATTTAGTATTTATTGATGACAATCAAACATCAGTTCAGACACACACAACTGTAATTTTCAGCTGTGGAATAATTAGAAAAATTATATTGCAAATGTGCATACCTTATTTGCTTTGCAGCAGTGATTTTCACTGTGCCCTGATAGGATCATACACAGATTTGAGTGCGTGTGAATCAGTGCTTACAAAGAATCCCTGCTTCTGTCTCTTTGTTTATTTATCCAAATCCTAAAATGCTCTAACGCTACTCACTCAGCTGGAATTTATCCTTCTTCACAACCAGAGCAGGAGGAGCCAGCTCCACAGACCTCCGTGGAAATACCCATTGAAAAATAATCCTTGCTAAGGCATCAGTTCTGAGGGTAGCAACAAGAATTATCACTCGGCCCTTCAAGTCACAGTCAAAGCTTAACCAAGACAGCTTTAAGCAGATCCTGCCCCAAACCCCACGGGAATATTTGGACACCTAGTGCAGAGCTCCCTGCTGTCCCAGTTTGGAAGCTGTTGGTCCCAAACAAACACAATCAGCACTGACTCATCAGCCAGCATAGTTCCCTTAATGAACTGAGCAAAAGTGAGGTTGCTGTAGATGATCTCTGAGGTTTATGTCAGTCTCTGCCAGGTTTAAGAGTGTCTCTTTACCATTAGATGTCATGCTGGACAGTCAAGGTGGCCGAGCCCAACTCCATGGCCAGCACTGACCACAGCTTTAGGTTTCAGCTTCTAAACTAACCAAAGTGTTTCAGCTTCTAAACTAACCCAAGCTCTTTCCTTCCACACAAATTCCTATCAGTCAAGATTTCCTTTTATCAGAAATAAAGCTTTTCACACTGTTTTTTTTTAACTATTTAACCCTTTAAAGAAAGATAGCAACTTGGACACAAATTAGAGACAAAGTTTATCTCGAGAGGACAAAGTGCTTTGCATTTTCCTTTCTCTCTCAGTTTGGGAACAGGGTTGCACCTGGGGTGGAAGGCAAGATCTCAACACCTCATCCCTTGCTCAGCCACCAGAGACTGCAGCAAAATCTGCTGTTTTCTGCCTGGTCACCAGGGAACAGAGAAAGCAACAACCCCTGAACTGTCTTAAACTGCTGTCTGTGCTTTGGGTTTAAAGTTTTAACAGTTTTTTACTGGAAATGTTAGGGGATAACGTTAATATGCTCCAAGGTATTTCACTTATGGAACTTCAGGGGAGTGTAATTCAGCCTAAAACCAGAATTTAAGCTATATTCTTATTCTAGTTCTTACTACCTACAAGAAAAGTTAATACTCATCTCACAAACTGTCTGAGCACAGACATGTGTTAAGTTTTCAAATCCATTCAATTTTTTTTTGCCAGCTTCAAGAGAATTGCTCAATGACAATTCCTTAGCAGGACTTTTCCTGAAGATTAACTTCATTTCTACTTGCAAGAAATGGAAAAAAAAGGCCCATATTTTGTTTGAGCAACAGCTACTAGAAAGTTAAAAATATTCTGCACAGAAATGTGTTAACCATAGTTCAGCATCCAGACTCCTGGGACACAAAGCTGTCTACAGAAAGAATTCATAAACAAATAGTGAAACCTCATCTAGAAAAGGAGACCCCCTGAACTGAATGGAATTGAATGAAATGAGCAGGACTGGCCCTAGAAGAGCCTGGCTGACTATTAAAATCTGTTTTGTCTGAATTCTTCTGATCATCTCTGGATGTTTTGGATGCAGTCAGGATTATTGCAGCAAAACCAGAGTACATTGGCCAGTTTGGTAGGACTGAGGGTGGAACTGGGCAGAACTGTGAAGTGGGTGGGAAGGGAGGCTGATGGGGACGAGCTCATTCAGGGCTCTTGTGGCTGTTTTTAAGTGAGCAGAAGAAGTGCCAGTTTGGAGCCAGGATGTCAGCACAGCAGGGCAGAGCTGCTGTAACACGGGCAGTGCCAGGGGACAAGGACCTACCCACCTCCTTGCTGCCTGTGAGATGGGGTCCTCACACTGGCCCCCACATCTGGGACAACTGCAGGGCCCGGGAGGCAACAAGGCTCCCAGATATGCTCTTCCTCAGCACGAGGAAGAAGAGTTGTCCTGAGGCCATACCCCCAGAGCAAGCACAAGCTGTGGTCCCCTGTGGTCACTCCACGTGGGGGCTCAGGGGCTGGGGCTGGCTCAGAGGTTGCCTTGAACCCACTCAACTCTGCATAAAACCAGAGCCCAGCACACCTACAACTACACTTCACTAAAACAATGCACATGCTTCATGGTATCCAGCATTACCATGCTCCCCAGTATCTGTCATTCTGAATGTCAAAAATACACAGTTTAATGGATTCAATTATTTTATCAATCCCCTATTTGGAAAGCAGAAACCTGCTGTGTAAAGCCCAAGAAGTAAATAAAGTCTAATGATGAAGGACCAGGCTCCAGTGGGAGTTTTGCTGGAGAAAGGCCTGCACAAGTCGAGCCATTTAATTAAAATGCAATAAAATGCAATTTCCTTTACATCATTGTGCTCCAGTGTCAAGCTGAGGATCACAGATTTGTTAAAAGCTGAGCAAAGTGGTTCATCTGTGGTTAGTTCTCAGTAAGAAAAAAAAAGAAAAAGATGCTTTTAAGGAAATGTTTTAGTAATTAATAATAAATTTAATGACCTAAATACTGACATTACTAAAAAGGGCAATAACTTAATTTTTTTGTTGATGTCAGTTATTCATTTGTGGGCCATCAAGCTATAAACTGGGGTAATATATGGACTGCAATATAAACTGGACACGTGCCATATTATTCAAGAAAAACAATACACTGCAAAAACAATACAGAGAAGAGGTAATTTGTACAGAGTTCGTGAGACAATTATATCATCTAATTACAAAACTGACTCACTATGCCCTTGGCTCTATTTATGAGAAGAGAATTGAAGGACATACTAAGCATACTGAATCTAGTAATTTAAATGCTGCCTGTACACCCAAGCATCCAGGAACTGGTGCAATCCAACCCATGGATCAAGAGTCCCAGAGGAAGGTGCCTTGTCCTGGGACTCAGGATACTCAGGATTCATTTTTCTCTGCACTGGAAATTAAACTACTGCCCCATTTTGCTGAAAAGTCCTTTGAGACTCAATCAGTGTCACAGAAACCATTAAATAATGTTAATAACAAAAAAAAAAGTTAAGTCATTAAATAAGTAAAGAAGCAATTATGTAAATATGAAATTATTTACTTATTTCAAGGCTTGACAGCAGTTTGAAAACTGTATTTAGGAGTTTCAAAACTATTTTATGTGCTTCTTTGGGGCAGTGCCTCTCTGGAGTCATCCATCAGCAGCATCTGCAAGCAAGTGGATGCTTTTCATGTCCCAACAGAAGCAAATCTGCTGGACTGCACTGCAATCTCCTGAACACTTTTCAGATGTTATTTTTCTTTAACTTTTTATGGTCTTTAAGGAACGTACAACTATTTTCTTTGTTGATCATGGAACAAACTTTATGAAATAACACTGGTTATTTGCCTCTCTTCTGAAGTTTTTAATTCTCAGTTTGTGTTTGAATAGATTTTAATGGGTAACATCCAGCCAGACTACAGCAAATGGTGGAGGAGGGTAATATTCAGAAGGATTGTAAGGAGTTAGGTGCTTATGAAACAGAAAAAAAGCCTCAATGTCTCTGTTTTTGGCAAAAATAATGCTGGCTTGCACACAATACTTTTAAAAATGAATGCTCTGAGCGTCTAGGAGACAGGATAGCAAAGACCTGGGTCTGAATTTGACTCCTGAGAGAAGGCAAAATCCTGAATGTTGGGAAGAACAATTCTGCAGCACATTGGCCTTGGTGAAACCCTGGGTTAAGAAATCCTCTGTCTCTGCCAGGAGGGACTCTTCTGCTTGGAGGAGTTACCCTGGTGCCAGCACAGCAACCCACTGCCTTCTCCCTGCTCTATTAATGAAATTCCTTGTGGGACCACACTGGAAGAAAGACCATTGAAATGGTTACAATGAAAAGCAGCTCTCCCTCTCCCCCTCCCATGAAGGGTTTATTTTTAACTTCCACCAGGCCAGTGCTCTGATTCAAGCACTGCTTCACATGCAGTTGCCCTGGCACGCCCCGGGAGGTGACCGACTGCAGACCAGAGGTGGGGACAAGCCTCTGGGGCAGGAGCTGGCTGCAGCAGCTGAGCTGCCAGAGCCAGAGTACCTGGGGACTGTGGTGTGACAGTTTATTGTATGAACTTGAACTTTGCCTTTCCTGGCTGTTCTCATAGCCATGTAGCATCTCTGCTGCAAGTCCCCAGTGCAGAAGTGCTGGACCACTTGTGGGTCTCTGATCAGAGGCTCATCTGTTTTGCCTGCATGCTAAGGATCAAGCTGTATATGTGTTTCAGGACCTAGAACTTCTTCTGCTGGGTCATTTTGGCCAGGATTTGGGGTTCTTCCATATTTTCTTAAAGCACAGGCCATGAGTCACTTGCTGAAAGCTCCTTTCTTATCTCTCCAGCTTCCTGCCACTTCATGGACCTCAGGTGATGGTGGCCCTTTGATTTCTTCTCTCCTCTGCCTGTGATTTTTGTCTCTTGAGGACTCAAAAGCTACAACCTAATTTAAATGCTTGGGTACAGCTATGTAAGCACTTGGGAAAAGCTGCATAGCCTTCAGCACACGGGAAGTCAGATAATATCTGATCTTCTTCCTTCTAAAAGTGTGTCCCTGACACATTATTAACCAATGCATTCTGGAGCAGACAGCACAGTATGTCACATCCTACAGTCCCCTGGGTTAACAGCAATCATTTGACCATCAATCTCCACCATGCTCATCAACCATTATTTTTCCTTCTGCTCTTGACCTAGACTAGGGATCTAGAAGATTTTGTTACCTCTTGACCAGTACTTTAGGCAGATTTAAGACTTCAGCACGAAACTTTTCAATAAGATGGCTTTGTTTGCCCATGCCAAGTTATTGCTTCTCTTCTGCTCCACACGCACTGTTCCAGTCCTCCCTAAGGCCAGCAGGCCTTTTTGTAATGCAAATAAACTTAAAATAAAATATGACTGTGGCAGTGGCTCTGCAGGAACACTTCCATGACACTCTGCTAAAATTTGCTGGCATAAACAAAATACTTAATGAAAGGTCACCCTTGAGAATCACCTGGCTCACAAAAGTCTGGTTTTGTGATGAAATGAGGGGGGGTCAAGCTTGGCTAGGCAAGGTTGGACCACAAGAACCTGAAACCTTTCAAGAGCTCTGTGGAGTCTTAGTCCTTCACTGTCTGCAGAATTAGCCCTGGGACCATTTCTTCACACCATGGTGAGATATAAACTTCCTTGTGTGTTCAGCACCCTCATGTCTCTCCACCATTTCTAAGCACCCAGGAGGAAAAGCTCTTGCTGATTTCAGTGGTTTTGCCCACACTGGAGTATTTTTCTGTTTGTGAACTTCATTCATGCCTTTTCCATCCTCACTTCCCAGAGGGGAAGCACCAAACAATCCATACAGAACACACAGAACATATACACTCATGTGGAGACCACAGCATATGGCATGTAAACAAGTATTTTAAAAGATCTTGTATTTCCCCAGTAATCTTGACATGTCCATCAAGCTGGTGGTTATTTCAGAGCAGGCTGGTGCTAGGCATAAAAAGCCTTTACCAATGTCAGCCAGAATTCCTAGGAAAAAAAACCAGAATGGCAAGCAGGTCACTAATCCATTTTGGAGCTGTTAGGCTGTAACCTGAGGCACATTTCCAGAGGAAAGGCAAAAATCAGAGTCTTCCCCAAGTGAGGAAATGTTTTAAATACAGAAGCCTAAGTGATGAGCATAGAGTTGGTGCCTGCAGAGAAAAAATTCCCAAGAAGATCCCTGCTCTGACGTAGTCGTGGTGGCTGGTTACAAACTGCCAGACAGGCAGTAATGACTCAGAGCTCCCACTCCTGCACTCCCCTTCCTGGCTGCAGCTTATGTCAAACACTACAAAGAAGGAAAATCCATGGAATAATGAAGATGAATGCAATAAATATACCTGAGCCTGTCTACTTGTTTTAGTGGTTAATGCCACTAGAGAAACCCTGCATGGCTGTAAGCAGTCCTTAGTGATGAAGATTTATGAAGCCCTTTTAAAAACTTCATTAAGGAGTCAGGGAGATTTAAGTGGCCTTGCAAGCTTTGCACAGAGCCAAGAGATTCACTGGATTTGCAGCAACTCGGCCAAAGGCAGCAAGGGGAGGGCTGGGCTGGGCTGGGAGGACTCTCCTGCACTCTGGCCTGGGAGGAACCACGCCAGGTACCCTGTGCCACCTGGGCAGGATGAAGCCCCAGGCAGGGCTGTGGCACAGAAGATGGTTAGAAGAAGCTGCTTAGCAAAAGTAAGAGCTCTGAACAGTGTTACAGCCAGTGTGCTCTGGTAAGTAAGCCAAGTCCATGTACTCTGCTCACACATCTCTCCTTCCAGCCTCCTTCAGCTAGAAAGGAAGAAGGTAAAAGGAGAAAAATAGTGGAGGATGGAAAAAAATAGTGAGGGATGGAGAAAGGGGAAGACCTGAGGAATCTGCAGTAAGAAGAGAAATGCTAGACTGAGCCCCTGAAGACCTCCCTCACCTCAAATCCCATCCCTGAGAGCTGCCAGCAGCAGGCACATAGAGAAAACTCCCAAAAAAGGCTGTGCCAGGCAGTTCCTCTCCTGCTTTTCTCTCTCAGCCCCAGCATGTTAAATGCCTTCAAATCTCCATTCCTTCAGCATGAACTGAAGTGGGCTCCTGAGGTTTTGTGGTGTGTTATTGGCAATTAGTTTATGGAGCCAGTTTAACAGTTGATTTTCAGAATTTCCAGGGAGCTTGTTCACCCTAGCCCTCGTTCAGGAACACACTTGTTACACCCCCAGAGCTTAAAGCACCTGCTCTGCACGAAATTAGAGGGGTGGAGGGAACCACACTCCTGTGGATGGAGTTCCTCAAGCAGGTTTGGTGGCAGTGTGGCTCAAGCTTGGGGTAGCCTCTAGTAAGGGTTGGATTTATGTCACCTCTCTGGGGGACAGCACTGGCACTGCTGCAGCATCAACCAGACACAGCGTTTGCTGTGGAGTCCCCAAACCAAGCCACAGCAACACTCTCCAGTTATTTGGTGAACAATTACAATATTAAGGAATAGTGTAGGGGAGTCTATCTACCATTACCTCCATCCTGCAGTTTCTTAAAGGAGAAAAGGGCCTTACCTTGCTCCCTTCCTTTGAATAGAGTCATTTCTGATGCATCCCTCAGGCCAGAAACAAAGATAGGAGGTGTCCTCCTATCTGAGGAGCAAGCAGAGGGAGTGATTTGGGCTGGCAGGAAGGAGAAGCCTCCAGTGTGACAGTGAGTCATGAGATCTCAGCACTGACAAGGAGACCTACTACAGGAGAACCAACTGAGTAACATCCTGAAGAAGACCAATTAAGCAGCTTCACTGAGAGGAGTTTTGCACAAGCTCCACACTGCCAATCACAGCTTCATTCAGCTCGTTTCAACGACACGTGCTAGAGATAGGAAGAGCCAAGATAATGTTTGGCCCTGGCTCTTTTGGAAACTGGGGATTAGGAATTTTTCCAGAGTGGGAAGCTAGTTTTTCTCACTGAAGACTTTGTTTGGCTTTCAAATGCTGCTGACTACGCACTGTTGCCACATTTTTCAGATAACTTTTTTATTGCTCCCTGGATTCTGGGACGCGGGGAGATTTCTGCAGTAGACAAAGACTTTTCTGAGGCATGTGCTATAAAGGTGGAAGGAATCTGCTCCAGACCTTCTATAAATACAGGGTTAGCTCACTGTGTCTAAGTGCCTGTGCATTAGGAGCATTGTTCCTGCATCCCCTGGGGAGACTGGGGGGATAAAGAGAAGTGATGGGGGCCTTGGGCACCCGGTGCCTGAATTCCCCTGTACCAGTGTCAGCCCCGGGTGCCAACAGTTGCCTCCACAGCCCTGGAGTGTGGCACTTTGTGTTCCTGATGCTCCTGGCCAGCTGCTGTCACTTGTGAGGTGTGGCAGTGGCTCAGCTGGGAGAGCAAAGCCATGCTGGAGACTGCTGTGCATAAGCTCATGTCACTCCAGTGGGCAAAACCCTGACCTGGGTGGCTCCAGATAATAGCAACTGCAGGGAGTACAAGCACTTGGAGGGCTTAATAGCAGCTCCTTCATCTGGAGCCATATTCATAAGCTGCCAAGTAGGAAGTGTCTGAGGTGACAGGAATCCATGAGTCAGGGGCCCGTTTGCCATTGTTGCTTGGTTTTTATAACTGTTTTTTTTTTTCTTTTCCATTTTCCATGTGCAAAACAATACAGGTCGTCATAAAATTATTTAGGGACTTGTGCTGATCCCCAGTTAGCATTCCTAAACCTCCTGCTCGCTTCAGGTTTGTGAGCAAAACAAAAGCTAAAGCAAAGCAGAACTCAGCTTTTCCTTGAGCCACTGGGACACAAGCAGCAGTGAGGGCATCTGGCAGAGGCAGCCACCCCAAAACTGCCACGTGGGCTCAGAGCCCACTTGCTGCATTGTCTGGAATGAAATGGAGCACTTGGGGGCTGCCCAGCCTAATGAAGGAAAATTAAGGAAGATTTTTTTTTCCTCTCTTGGCAGACAGAAGTGATGGGCTGCTCATTTAGCAAAGGTACAAGGTTGAAGGTCTACCAGAGAAGAGTGGAGAAACCCCATCACCTGTGCTTCTGAAAACAGGTTAAACACCTTAGGGGAAGGCAAAACATAGGGAAAAAAAGGACTGGGGAGCCCTCTGAGACCCTTCCAGCAGAACACCTCTCTGGCTCTGCAGATGAGCCATTATCCACGTCTGCTGCTGGACAGTGGAGGCACAGGGGGAAAGTTGCATTCCTCAAATAAATCATGGGATCATAGAATGTGTTGGGTTGGAAGGGACCTCCAGAGGTCATCTAGTCCAACCTCCCCACAATAAGCAGGGACATCTTCAGCTAGATCAGGCTGCTCAGAGCCTCATCAAGCCTGACCTTGAATGTCCCCAGGGATGGGGCCTCCACCACCTCCACCACCTCTCTGGGCAACCTATTCCAGGGATCTATCACCCTCATATGGAAGAACTTTTTCCTAACATCTAACCAAAATCTGCCCTTTTCTAGCTTAAAGCCAAATAGAATAGACCCTCTCCTGCTTTCTTGTAGGCCTCTCTCAGGCACTGGAAGGTGCTATAAGGTCCCCCCAGGAGACTCCTCTCCTCCTGTTCCATGAGCTTCCCAGGCACAGATGCTGACAGGTTCGTAGTTCCCAGGGTCTTCCTTTCTGCCCTTTGTAAAAAATGATTCCTTAAAAACCAGTGAGAGCTCCAGGAACAATCCACTATCAATGGTTTGCCTCCAACTTAGTCATGAAACCAAGAGGAGTTAAGAGAGAAGCAGCCGTGGCCTGGCAGTGAAAGCCCCTTGGGAATGAAACCCCAACAGCAACCACCAGCAAGGGCTGGAATGAACCTTTATTTCTAGAAATTATGTTAGCTGTGGAAAATATTAACTGTGTCTTCCCTGCAGACAGAACTAAAACAAATAAAAATACCCCTCGTTAGAGAGAGGAAACACCCCTGGGCTGTGATAAGGAGGGTGAATGCAGTTCTGTTACGTCTCCTCCAGCTCACAACAATCAGATGGACTGGTGGCACCTTCCAGAGCACAGAGATTGCTGCTCAGGGAGAAACTGAGCAGGAGAAAGCACACTTTCAGTTTTCTTTCCACTGGCTAATTAAAAAGCCCATATCTGAGAGGAAATGTTGTGGAAATGAGAGCTGTTTGGATGTGCATTCCCCTGCACACTATCATGGTGCATTGTGAGGAGTGCTTTATTAGTGCTAATCTCATCCCTGTGCTTTGACAGAAGTTACAATTTCCTTCCTCTGCAGCCACTGAGGCTCAGCTCTATTACAGGGTTTGTTTAAAGGGAGAATTAGTATTTTGCTAAATTACCTCATCTTCTGGGAACAGACTTAACCTTGAACTACGGAGCGAAATGGCCTCTTAATGAGGAGAGTCTGTTTGGAAACTCTGCTCTGGTGACTCCAAGTTTTCTTCATTCTGCATGTTTAACATATGCAACATACACCAAAGAGCAACTCAATCCTGCAGACTTTCCTGATGCACTGCTTTAAAATTGATTTGCTGCAATTATTAGGGGTAAAGCAAGTGGGAACAAACGTTCTTCATGGTATTTAGGCACCAGTGAGGAGCCCCTCACAGCACTAGGGAACCTATCTTCAGTGAGTTGGGCAATTACACCAACATTGATGCTTAAATAGTCAATATTGAAGTGTTTAAATTTTAGATAATGTAAATATCACTTCCAGGTGCTTTCTGGAATGGAGCTGCCTCGTGCTTCTGTGACACTCAATGAGAAACTGAGAAACAATGAGAAACTACCATTAACCTAAATGGGACAGTGATTTGATCCAGAATTTGTAGTCCAGCCAAATAAATGTGATTTTCTAGGACAACCTCTGTGGTGGTGGATCTCTCTGGTCACAGAGAAACCAGGTTTTTCCTCACAGGGTGGTTGCTGAGAGTATGGTATGGGGTTACTTTGTTAAGATCTGATGTGCACTAGAGGAATTACTGTCTTGGTTCCTGGCTGATTCCCTCCCAAATGCCTGTAAGTTGCTACAAACCCACAAAAAAGGCTTCTTGACTCCAGAAAAATGTGTGCCTCTGGTTAGGGTGTGCACAGTTTGGGTGCTTCTGAGACTGCATTGCCCAGAGGTCACCTTTGGGCTAAGCTGGGGCCACTGTTTTTTGTTTGTGTCAGACTTGAGTGGGAGGAAATACATGAAAATCAACCATAAATATGCTGCTTGCTAATGGGGTGGCTACACTGTGAGGATCTGCCTGTTAGGGAATATTGTTAAAGCCTGAGAACTTCTTTCCATGTCTCCATTCAGAACAGCCCTGGATCTTCCTGAAGCAGAAGCAGAGGGGTGGGCAGTGCCTCCCAGCCATCACCTCCCCTCTCCCATCATCTGGGCTGGTTAGGGACCCAGCCTTGTAAAGGCTGATCCCTACAGTGCAGCAACTTCTCCCCACCTCTGTGCACCCCAGGGAAAGGGGCACTGAAAGGAATGGCAGCTGTGGGCAGGCTGCAGCACCACAAGAGGTGGGGTGCAAGAGGTCCCTGGGAGAAAAAGCCACCAGGGCCAGGGGACAGGCTGGAGAAATTGTCCTGGGGGAGTCCCTTGTCTGCATCCAGCTTCCAGCTTTGCCCCGTGCTGCTGAGGAATGGCAAGCAGGGTTGCTGTGAGCAGGTCCCTGCTATCACATTTTGCCTTTCTCACCCTACAGAACAGTCCTTGCACATCATGTGGAAACAGGTCCAGCTCATGGCAGCCCCAGAGTGTGCACTGGGTATTTAATCTGTTGTTAGACACCCAAAATCAGCTAGAAATAATCCAGAAGAGAAGCCAACAGTTCTGACAGCTGTTTTCCTGGTCCTCTGAAGTAACAAAGCTGTTTGTTCCCTGAGCTTTGCACTCCAACCTGGTCCTCTGAAGTAACAAAGCTGTTCCCTGAGCTTTGCACTCCAGTGAAGAGCAGAGCCTCTTGCCCTGGCTGTTCTCATCAGAGGATCCACCCTTCCACCACACTGCATCCAAATCACTCTGCATCAAACTCTTCCTTTTTTTGGTGCCATCCCACTCAGATCACCTCACACCCTCTTACTGGAGCTTTTTATACAGAAACCTCCTCACTTGCCCCAAGGAACAGTAGTTAGTTGACCTCAAGAAACCACAAACAAGCAGGTACCCCCCACCCACAAACTCTTTATTCCCTCCAGTAATACTCCTGGGCTCATGCATCATGATGAGCCTCTGAAAACCTCCTTGTTGTGTTGAGCCTTGGCTGGTTTCTTTTCTTTCACCAGTATTTTTTTCCCAAATGGGAATGCAAGCAGCTGAAGCCCAGGAAGAAACCATGAAAATAGATTTCTAGGAAAGTAACCAAAAGGGCTTCACCAGCAGGACAAGTTGCTTATCAGGAACTATTTTAGGAACGTGAGGAAATGAAACTTTGACAAGAGAGTTCCAAGAGGGAAGATTTACAGAGGAGCTGAGGGTTCAAAGCAGGAGGACAGCAGGGCTATGAGGAAACCTTCTCTGCACCTGTTTCTCCACCAGCTGCCCAGCTGCACTCCCCCTCCTCTCTGCTGGCAGCTGAACAGCCCAGACCTGCACCCCCTTCTTCTGCTAATCCACTCCACTGTCTGGCTGGAAACCTTTGCCAGAGACTTCATCCCCTCCTCCTCCTGAGCAGAGACATAAGACACAGCTTCTGATTTTAATGCCCAGCTGTGCTCCAGAGATGTTGTATGAATCCAAGTCACACTCTCAGCAAACAGAGTTGCAGCGTGCCTCAGTTTCCCCTACCTACAAGGGAAATAGGTCACAGCTCTCTCACCTTCTGGTGAGGCTCTGGGCTCCTTAGGCAGGGAGCTGCTTCTTTCAGAGGCTATCTATCTCCAGCACTTTATGCCAAGGGAGCCACCTTCATTTCAGCTTGCAAGTGCTGCAGTGCTTTAACAGTGCCTGCAGCATTTCTATTGTTTCTATGGCCCATGCCTTGGCTTTACCTGTGATTGTGCAGGCAGTTTAGGATGAAGCTGGACACTGCAGCCTATAGGCACCAAAGTGGACTCACATTCCACTTTCAAGTCACCAAAAATGTGCTACATCATAGCTGAGGAGCCACTATCACATTCCCAGGCTTCTCCTCCTCCCTTACACTGAGAAAATCACTTTTAATCTATCTTACCTACCAAACTCCTTAATGAAAATGATTAACTTTTAACATCTGTGGCTGTGATGCCTTTAGCATGCGTGAGCAGCACTGAGAACAGAACTGTCTCCATCACACTGAGCTCTGCTTGACAGTGTTTGCTTTGCTCTTTTCCACCTGCATCCTCCCTCTGCTTACTGGCTTTGCCCTGTTTTTTGGCTAATGTGGGAAAGACAGAGGCAGGAGGAGCAGCTGCCTGAAGAAGAGTGGCAAGACTTGGGCTTCACACTTGGAGACTTTGGCCAGATTTGTATTTTTTGGTGCACAAATGCCACTATGGTTTGAAGTAAACCAGTAGGGTTGTTGCTCCAGTCATGGTGGTTGTTGTTACCTCAGAAGCACGTGGAGGATTCATCACAAGTCCCAGAATTAGGGAGAAGGGGTATGATGGATGTTCTACAAGAGCTTCTAGTATGAGTTATGTGCATAGTGCACAGAAATTTGTTCCAGTTAGATAGATATCTGTCTGCATGCACATTTTTTTAGTGCATATGTATTTTCTGTGTGAGTGTGTGTAGTGGTTGTTGTTACCTCAGAAGCACGTGGAGGATTCATCACAAGTCCCAGAATTAGGGAGAAGGGGTATGATGGATGTTCTACAAGAGCTTCTAGTATGAGTTATGTGCATAGTGCACAGAAATTTGTTCCAGTTAGATAGATATCTGTCTGCATGCACATTTTTTTAGTGCATATGTATTTTCTGTGTGGGTGTGTATATACACACACACCTATTTACACACATGTATGGATGTCTCCTACCACTCTACAGCCCTCTAAGAAGCAGCACCATGTTCTCAGTGCCTGGCCACAGTGAATTCATTTTCACTGTCCCCACAGTACTTACAGACAGAAGCAGGCATCCTCTGGACTCCCTAAAATCTGGGGCTCTCGTGACCAGTCTCTCCATGTCAGATCACACATCCAAAGGCTGGCAGTGGCTGATCTCTGCTTGGTGCCTCTTTTCTGCCTGGGCATGGAGCTCAGCCTGGCATCCCAGTGATGTCTTCAACCACAATGATCTCTTGAAGACATCTCATCAGCAGTGAGGCTGCATTTCAAGCTGCAGAGGCAAGCAGCACAGAGTTAACAAATCCCCTGCAGAAAACTCCTTGGAGAGTGGGACCAAGGTTTGGAGCGTTCACCCAACAAACTTTTTGGGAAATCCTGCTTTTTCCCTCTGCCTTCTTTCTTAGCAAAATGCTTGAGCCTACCAGAGTCCTGTGGCAGCAGGGCACTGTGGCACTGCTGCAGCCACCCCACAGTGGGTGTCTGGGGCTGGGAGGAAACCCAGCACCTTTGCACACTGGAGCCATTTACAATGACTTTTGTTGCTGATGGCGCGAGTTTTGTTGTACTTGTTAAATCTTGTTAAACAGGAAACAGGTTTCAAGGCAAGAGGGTCCCTGAGAGTTCAAGCTCCTGCTTTCAAATGTTCTTACAAGATGTACAGTTGGCACCGACTTACAGGAAATATTTAATTGGAGTTTGAAGGCACTGGCTCCACTGACCTTGCATCACATTCCTCTGCACGCTCTTTTCACAATGATTTTTCACCTATAGCTTAAATCAGTGATTTATTTATAGCAGCCAATGGGGAGTCCAGCAGTGCTGGGGGGATGAGGGAAAGGGGGGAGGGAGCAAGGAACAATCTTGTGAAAAAAGAAGGGGCTGCCACAAAGCAGAGAGTGACATATTTATGAGTCTAGTATCGGTTGCCTGCACTGATAAGCAACAGTCATTAAAGGAAGGAAAAGTCACCTTTGTGTATATAAAATATACAAGATTCATAGTCTGAAAAGACTCGACAGGAAGGCATTAGGTAAATAAAGGATATCCCATAAAGCATAATGTGAAAATTAAATTACCTCATAAGGGAGGGAGGCTGTCTGTCCTAGCAGTGAAAGTGAGGAGAAATTAAATTCCTCTATTCCATCCCAAAGCTGATTTGGCTTTGAGGTTTTGGGTGGATCCAGACACTTTGTTACTGATGTCTATAAAAAAGCATTCAAGTCCATTACCTTGGATTGGGAAAGACTGCAGCTTCTCATAAACTGTCACTGAGTGCTTACCAGGTGGTGAGACTCACCCTGGGCACTGCTGCTCGTGGTGGCCAAAGGACAGAAGTGCCATTTCAGAGGCCAGCTGGACTTGCCACATTATTTCTAGTTTTCAGCTCTTGAAAGATTTTCTTTTCAAGGAATGTTGGGACCTGTACTTGTGAAACACTGGGAGAAGTTTTCTTCCTTCTTCCTGGGACTTTTCTGGTGAGGGAGACATATCCAGGATCCACCTATTTTTGCTTTAACTGGTCAATGTGCCTCCAAAGCCAAGGGAATGTTGAAACATCAGGGAGAGGTAGAAGGAGAGAAATGGAAAGATCTCACTTATTGCACTAGTCAGTAAAAGAGATAATGGGGAAAAAAAAAAAATAAGAGAATGAGAAAAAATAAATCCAGCATTTCAAAGCTTTATAATTAATAAAATATTTTTGTTTTACCAGAATGAACAGTTTCATTGCATACAGGTGACTAACCCACGAGCTTCACAGCTTCAGCAGCAAGTCCCTGTGGGTACAGCCCTCAGACCCTCCCAAGCTGCTAACAGAAAGCCTCACTGATGCCCAGGGTCTTGGCACAGAGTTTCTGTTGGGAAGGAGCTGATTTGACCTGAATCAAGCCAATCTCCTTCTTAATTGAAAGCAGCTGATTTGACCTGAATCAAGCCAATCTCCTTTTTAATTGAGTTTGATCAATAAATTTTGATCCTGGAGACACTATTGTCACAGTAGATCCAACTAGCAGTATTTGGCCACCACTAAAATCAGATTTATTTTCAATAAATAGTCAGACAAATCAAAGTGCATGACCCAAGCATTAGTGCATGAGTGAGCATTAGTAGGGGTGACCACCAAGCAGAAGGGAAGAAAGCAGGAATCCTATTCTGGACAAACTGAATTGAATCAAAAAGGGTGAAACTTAGTCACCTTTGCAGACAGGTCACCTAATGACATCTCTTTTGCACATCAGTACAACAATTAGAGGGTGCTGCAGAAGCAGCTCCACCCATGGAGCAGTGGAACCCAGGTTTGAGACCCACCTCCAACCCCCTTCCCCCATGCCCCCTTATTGCTGGGCTCCATGAGCTTAAAGGTCTTTTCCAAACTAAATGATTCTATGATAAATTCTCCCATTTTTGGGTATTTCTTTATTTGTAAGGAGTTTACTTTCAAAACTATGCCTGTGATCAACTAGATCAACAAGGTGTGATCCAGAAGTGAGAAACAGGAGATAGTTTTGTCAGAACTGTGCTAGACCAAGTGGCTTCATCTCATTTGATTTGGGATTTTTCTTTTCCTTCTTTCCCCCTTTGCTGGTGTCTCAGCTCATTCTCTGATAAATAATGAGCCCACATGACTATACTGCTGCACATAACTCAGAGCAATTTGTTACTGTTGGCACTGTCTGTTCAGCACGGGCCCAGGAACAGGCCAGCATGGAAGCAGCAACACCTCCCACTCTTCAGGAGCATGATTTCTGCTTGATTACAGAAGGGGTCATTGGTAGGACAATGCAGAGAAAGTCATGTTCAGTTGCCTCCACACAAACTGTATGTGCTGCAGGACCCTGGCATGACCTGCTTCACCCAGGAGCATCTCTTAGGAGAAATCAGTCCTGTGATACCAACACTGCAGATGGGACAGGATGTTAAAAAAATTAATACATATTCATAATCATCAGAATACAAGGAAAATGTCTGAGCACCTTAGATAGCCCTGGGCCCAGGGGGTAGTTTAAAATACAGAAATTTCTCTTATATTATAAATCCACGAAGCCTAAGGTCCTTCCAACAGTAAAACTACAAACACAGTCCCCAGGTACTTGGTGAGGCTGTAACATCAACACTTGTCTATGGTTTTTAAAAGAAATGAGAAAGGACCAAGTGTTTTTTCCCCTGACCCTCCTCTGTCTGTCCTTGATGAACAATGAGTAGTGCAAAGAGGGTGTCTTCTCATGGCATGGTGATAGCACTTTTGATGGTGCCCACCACAAAATAATGAGCTGGGAGAAAGATGCAGGGGAAGATGAGCTCAGGGTCCTGCCTCAACAGGAGGGTTCAGCTGTCCTCTGCCTGCAAGAAGTTTTGAGGGTTAGCTAATGGCATGTGGCATTATGAAGATGGAGCACCTACTTTTCATCTTCCCAGAAAGCTCATGAGGGCTGAGGGAAGAGGAACAGCAGCTCCTGGTCTTTGGGAAAATAAAATCTCATTCCAGGACATGCCAGTTGCTCCAGTCTGTGGAGTCTTTCTTAGACTTAGGAGTGTGTAGTCCCTGATACACATTTCTTATGACACCACCTTCCTTGAGAGAGCCCTGTCTGATGCCAAGACATGGAGGGAGCCAGCAGAAGGAAGATGATTTCCACACACACTCTGGTCTCTCGTTGCCAATCAGCTGGTCTCTGTGGATGTTGGAGCCTGGAAACCTTCAGGCTTAATGGAAGAGCATCAAATGGAAGGTGAAGAATCAGTCAGCAGAGCAACTGGAGGGCAACTGGTGTTTACCTGCAACATCTGGGCTCGGTGGCACCCGGTGCCAGTGCTTTCCAGTTTCAAAGTTCTCTTGTTTGTTTCTGTGGGGATTTGGGGGAAGTTTGTTATTTGCTGTTGGTTTTGTGGGTTTGTTTTGCTTTTTAACAAAGCATCTCTAGAAAGAGTTTGCTTTCCAAAAAGGCATTGTTTAAGGTAATAATACAAGAGGGAAAATGGAGGATGTGGGGGAAGGCAAGGGTGCAAAAAGAAAGACCACACAAACAGTGGGTCTGTGGGGTGGGATGGGTTAAAAAAGAGAGGGCCTCCTGGAGTTTTCCAGATAGATATCATGGAAGAGCTTTTATTCTGGGGAAAAACAAAACAACTCAGTTTTCTCTTGAAATGTTATTTAAGACCCTGGGAGGGCCAAGCAAGGCTGAATACCAAACTCTCAGAGCCCTCAAAAGGGAAGGAGCTATGGCAAACTGGGTTTTGTCTGAGGCCATACTAATGACCAAAATAAAGGCCATGAGGACTGATTTCCCAGGGGAGTTATAGCAGCCTTGAATAAAAGCCTCAGATTGCCCAGGACCCTCACTCACAGTCCCCACCACCTGGTCATTGGCTGAATGGGGTTGTCCAGTTCTAAGGGGACAAAGTGAACTGGAAGAGGGAAGTGTTACAGCCAGGATTAGGGAAGTGAAGGTGATCTGAGCCTGGCTCCAAATGCCACAGAAGGCAGGAAAAGGAAGATGAAGGAGAAAGGAGGAAGGCCAGGGTGCAGAGGAACCCAGCATTGCATGGCCATGCTCTGAGAACATGAGTAGATTTCCTGCCCTGTAGGTCACCACTCTGGCAGATTTTGGGAATGGCAAGATCATAAAAGGTGGTCAAGCTAGTGATGGGAACTGGATACCTCAGTCATCTGTGATGCAGAAAGCAGAGAGTGAGTCTGCTTGCTCTGGCATCAAGCAGGAGGATGAATTTAACTGCATAAGGGACAAGCAGAAGGTCATCTCCTCATCCTTTTTAAGATTTGGACAGTCAATGATTAATGCTGCTATGCAGGTACCTCAAACAATGCACAAGGTGCAGACAGTTGGTTACCAGTTAGTTGCTTGAAGGCAATGACCAGCTATTAGTGAGAGATGGATGTTTATTGCTAAAATTGCAATAAAACTGCTAGTTTAACTTGCATAACTCACATCAGTGGCATCTTGTTGGGCAAAAGGGTGAACTCAGCAGCTCACAGTGTAACCAGCTTCAGAATATGGTGGCATTCACTTCATTCTGGATGGTTCACAGACACCTAGACACCTAATAAGATCACAAGAAAGAAGGATATTGTAGTTTCAGTGTGAGATTGGTTCAAGACTGTGGTTTGTTTGGTTTTTTTTTTTATTATTAGCACTGCTTACTTACTTATTTTTAAGCTATAATGGTTTTCTTCCTCTTAACTTGCTTTCTCTCATACTTATCCTTCCCTGTATTTCCAGACCTGTTAAATCTGCATCTTTTACCTGACTTATTTCTCTGGAAAGATTAAATCCCTCCTGCCTCCCCCTTTACATCCATCACTGTATCAGCACCTGTCTGAGCACCACTAGGGAAGGCCCAAGATATTATTTCTTACCCTTAGCAGGTGTTATTACAGTGCTGAACCACCCCAGCCTAGAAACATTTCCATTCTGCAAACTGCTGTGCACATTTTTCTTCCTGCTGTTCCACCTTCCCTGGAGGCTTCTCAGCTCTGCTCATGCCAAGGCAAAAAGCCACACACACTTCCACAAATGCAAAAGCAAAAGACAGGCTTTATAACCACACCTAGGAAAGCAGGAGAAGGATCAGGACTGACTGTGAGAGACACTGTGCAGGGGACACAGAATGGGAACTCTTGGGCTGCCAATCTGACTGCAGGAGGAGATACCCAAATGCCCCTGCTGAGTAGGAGCAGGAGTGCAGGGACACGGAGCACAAGCACCCTAGAGGTGCTGGATCCTCTTCTCTCTTCACCCTCCTGTTCTGCCCACTGTGGAGGAGCACACGCCCACTGAATGTGTGTAAACCTTCTGCACCCTCCCTCCTGTAACATTCAGAGAATGAGAACAGTTTAAGGGACAAATGATCTATTAAAGCCATGAAGTGTCTGAATTAAATTTTTGGAGGATGGATTCTCAGCCATGCAGGAGTTGCACACCTAGGCAAATCAGCTCTTTTTTATGGGGAAATGGGTATCTCTGCAAGGTGACCTGTTTCATCCTAGTTAAGTGTCCAGAATAAACCAGGTGAAATCACTGCTTGCCATTAAATCTTTCTCACCACCAATTAATCTGGACAATTAGCCAAAGTCAAACATCTGACTTCCAATTAAGTGGGATGAATCCCCTCCCTTGGGGCCCAGCTGCTTAGAGGTGGTTCAAAATGTCTCATCTTCTACAAGATGCACTTCCCATGAGCTTGAAGTTCAGAGAGACACTGCAGCAGGTTGTTTGGCTGAGGGAAAGAGGAGCTCCTTGCAAAGGCTGCTTCTTTAATTGTTATTTTTTAACCTAATTCCTTCCCTAATTACAATGAAGTGTTTAACTTAGTTTGGCTATAAATCACAGAGCCAGCTCAGGGAGTTATCCAGCAGAGACATGTACAGCCTCTTGGACACACCACTGGCACTCAATCTCCTGATTCACTGGCAAAAGTGCATTCAGTAAAACCCAGAAAAAGAAACTCCAAAACCAAACAAGAGCAATAAAATAATACCCTACGCAGAGGATAAAGAAAAGGCTGAAGTCAGCATTTTATCTGCTAGTCTGTCTTCAGGAAATGCCTGTGAAAACACTTTTGGAAAGTAACAGCTGATCTAGCTGCAGATATTCCCTGAAATAAGAAAGGTGCAAAATCCTGGTGTCATTGGTTTTTTTTTTTTAAAAAAAGAAAACAAAATCGTTTTCATCAGAAGCAAAACATTCTGCCACTGCACAAAAGGCAGAGTGCCTCCTGAAGGGTAAAGCAGGAGGAGATACAGAGCTGCCCAAAGAAGGATTTGTGTACTTGTAAAAGCAAAAGGAAATAGCTCTGCATGAGAAATGAGGGAATGACAAGGGACAGACAAACACAGGGGAGGCTGCAGTGGGGATGGGGTGTTCACCTGGGCTCTCTCTGAGTCCCATCATCACCATCTTCCTCATTCTCAGAATTTTTATGTCTATTGTCTTGGTTTTTTTTTAATTGACAGGCAATTGTACCTATGAAAATATGAACTCCAGTCTGCTCTGCTGCATACCTTCTCTTCTTCACTCACACCATAGTATGCATTCTGCAGGAGAGAGAAATCAATGTCATGCTCCCATTACAGGCAAGAAATGTAGCCACAAAGATCTTTTTGCTGTTAGTTGCTGAACCACACCAGTCCAGCAAAGCATTGTAAGTGTTGCTCCTAAAAGCAACTCCCCTTTTTTCCTCACAGTCACACTTACTGAAAACAGAAATACCTTTTGCAACAGCAGTGGAATTATCTCAGTGTGTCAGTACCTTTTTCCAGGGACAAAAGCTGAGTGCAATGCAGAAGAGCCACACATCTGCAAGGCAAATGATATCCTAAAGCTTGTCACTAGAAAACAAGTGCACAGCACACTGGCAGATGGACTGTCCTGAAACCTGGTAGCAGCATAAATAAAGCCATAAAAAGTCATCACCCAAAGTCCTGGGGCAACACAACCCTGGCAGCACATTTGATTTGGCTGGGGGGGGTATGTGTGTGCTTCCCAGGCTGCTGCAGAAGTGGGCACCATTGATTTCAGCTTAGGGTTTATTCTCCATTTCTTTACAGACAGTGGGAGGCTCCTGAGGATGAGGTGTGGAGAGGGAACCCAGAGCAGTGCCCAATAGCTTTGGGAAAAACAGAGATGATCACTAGGATCCTTTTACCTGGAGGAGTCCTCCCCAGAACTCCTGGAGGGGTCCAGTGAATTAAATAACAGTAAGCTCAGGTGCTGGCTGCAGTATGCCTGGAAATTGGGCAATAGGAATGGAGTGGCCTCCTGCCATGCCAGCTAGTCACTCCAGCATCCATGCCCTGCCCACACCTAGTGCCAGAATCAATCAGCTGATGCAGATTCTGATCTGATATAGCTGTCACTAGCATGGACACGAGAAGGAAACCATGACAAACAATAACAGCAAAATTAATCTCTCTTTAGAAACTGCCTAAGCAAGCAGACACAATAACCTAATCCAATCAAAAATAAAAAATGATGCCTCTGAACAGCAGCAAGTGGAAGATAAGAACTAGTCTTTTATTGAGTCCAGAGGCCTCCTGGACAGAAGGAAAAACAAGTGGAAGATCAAATAGATTGTGGGTCAAATAAAGCACTAGGCAAAGAGGTTTGAAGCCAAACCACAGGACACATTTGTCAAGCTCTTAAAAAAATAGAAATGCAGGATCAAAGCAGAATCACTTTGCAAATATTAACATTTGTCACCTACTTTTACTTTTGATGTACTTCATTTTGAAGACATTTCTCCCTTTTCTCTCTCTTTCTTTTTTTTTTTAAACAGGATAATCAAATCTTTCAGTACACACATTTGCCTCCTTCAAAAGAAACACAATGACAATATTACTGAAACGTGGAAGACTTTAGCAAGAAGAGATTAAAAGAATGAACATATGGAAAACAAATAATAAAAATATATTAAGCAGCAGTCCAGGGAAATGTTGACACTGTTGTCAAATGTTCTAATAAAAAGGTTTTGGTAGTTTTCCCAACAAAATATAAATGAAACAATAACCCTTTGTATTACCTCACATGCAAGTGGAGGAAGAGCATTGCTGGAGTGCTTTGAGTCAGCAACAACGTGGTTAAATTAAAACCACACTAGCACCAAATGAATCACATTTATTACTGATGTGTGTGTATTGTTCTGGAGATGCTACCCCACTGGCTAACAGGATCAAAACGTGGATTAAAAAAGATAAATAAATAAAAAAAAAAGCTTGAAAACCTTTTCAGGAGTGTTTTCAGCTGGGTGTTTGTCCCTGCTACACCAACTCTTCAGCTCAGGTCCTTCAGAGAAAGATGGTGAGACAAGTCCTGGCTCAAAGGTGGGCTGATGTTCCTGCAGGACTGAGTGACAGCTTTCTTCCTCTGCTCAGCCAGGATGTTTTCATGTCTCTGCTGGTACCCTGAGCCATGGGACTGCAGAGGGAAGCAGCATTTGAGGACCTTCAGCATGCACTGAGAGCAACTTTCTGCATGCTGAAACATCCACAGCTCTGCAGCCCAGGCACTGCTTTGCACAGCACCAGACACATAACAACAACAATACCTCGGGCTGAATTTAGGAAATTCAGTAATTGTCAAGTGTGGTAAATCATCTTTAAAGCAAACACTCTGAAAAGTGGAGAGATAAAGTTCATTCCCCTGCGAGGAGGTGGTAGCAAGGAATACCAGGAGGCTGCAGGCAGGGTTTCAAAGCAGCCTGGCTCCGCTGGGCAAGATACTGCTGCCTGCTCCTGATGGGATTTCTGAGACTGCTGGCACCAGGGTGACAGGCTGATAATCGTTAACAGGGGAAGTCTGTCTGGTGCCTGTTCTTTGTTCCAGCCCCACTTTCATATTTGAGAACCCTTATAGTATACTTTCTATTCACAGTAATGTTTTAGCCTGTCACAAGTGTGGCCCCAGTGATTATAGTTAGGCAAATACAGCAAGAACCCACACATGCTTGAGCCCTTCAAAGTATCTTTTTTTTTTTTTCCCCCTCAGTTTCCACTTGTTAATATTTGACTGAGTCTGTAGTTTGAACAAGTACTTCCCAAATATATTTCAGTTTTCAAAAAAAAAAAAGCAAAGCAAAGCAAAGCAAAGCCACCGAAGGTTTACGGTGCTGGGAGCATTTATGGCTGAAACTTGTTCTGCAGGTTCAGCCATCTGTCCTGCCCATCCTTGCACAAACCTACTCCTGTAAAATGCAGGAGGAACTCATAGTGCTCCAGCACCACGTTTGGTTCCTGGATATCTCACCAGGATGAATTCTTGGAAACAGTAAAACCAAGGAAGATGTGGCTCAAAACACTTGGAGCTGCCAGGGGGTAGCAGGCGTTGAAATGCAGATTACTCTTTCTCAGGGGACCCATCTGAAAGAAGAACATACCCAAAATGAGGGATTGTGATCATCTCCATGGAGAAAGGATGATGGGACCCATGCTTCTGGCTACATTAAAGTGAAGGGCAGTACCAATAGGAACATCAGAGCTGGGTCAACGTGGCTGTCACTCAGGTTCCCAAGTGGGGTGACCATTGCTGACTACTCTCCACCTAAAAGAGCTTGTCAAGGGGACCCATTCCTGCCATTTGCTGTTGGAGAGATGTACCTGAAATTTCACAGAAGTTGGAGTAAATGGGGTCCAGCAAGTCCAGCAGCTGCTCTTCCAAGCACTTTGGGAAAGTCAGTGCAGTCTTACCACAGGTAACTTGATGTCAGCTTACACAAAGTCTGCTTCATTCTGCTTCATTCTGCTTCATTCTGCTTCTGGCAACACAGACCATTTCAAAGAGGAGCTCAGTGACACTGTTCCAATGGAAGTTATAACCATTGCTCTTATGTGAACCTGTTCATCTGTTTTAAATCTCCTTAATCCTCTGCCAGGACAAATGTGAAATCAAAGAATTTTACACACTCAGCCTTTTTTTTCCAGCCATGCTCATTTATCAGTCCTGGATTTCATATTTCTGTACTCAAGACTACTCCCTGGATGCTGATGTTGTTTGTGCACTAAGATGGTAAAACAAGGATGCTGCAATAATAATAACAAGGAAGCCTATTTTCCCTTTGAAAAATAGTTCTTGGGGTTTTTAAAGCTTTGTGATAGATGTAAACAATTGTGTGTCCTTTAGAAATTATAGGTATTTTTTAATACACCAATATAGAGTTATTGTAACAATCTTTAGCAAGCCTGAAAGGCTTTCACAGGAACAGAGGAGGAGCCTGTGGGGTTCATCTCAAAGCTTGCCTAATTACACAGGGACAGCAAAAATAGGATGGAAGCTGGACTGCACAACAGCAATTCCACTTTCCTATTGCCTTGCTTGTAACTGGAACCAAGTTACTTCAGGTGAAGCTCTCTCTGGTCTGCTATGGCAATAAAAAATTCTGATCTCTCCTGGTCACAAGGGGGGAAAAAAGTGTTGGGAAGCTGCAAAAGGGAAAGTTTTTCTAACAGTTTGACTTCCAGTAAATGCATAGTTAAGGTTAACAGGTTATTAATGGTGCTAATAAGTGTCTGAATCACGTGATTTTTTCTTTCTCATCTTTCACTTTCCCATAGGAAACTTCAGAACCAAAGAAACCCTTGAACCCAAGAACACAAACTAAAAGCCATCGTTGTCCTCCCTGGTGCTCCTTCAGTGCTAGTGAAGCCACCCCACCCCACACTGCCTCTTGCAGACATCCTGGGTAGAGGGCCCAGTTTTGTTGAGCTGGGTTTTATGTGGACACTTAAATAACTATCAAATTTTCAATTGATTTCTTCCCATTCTTCTCCCAGACCACAGATGCTGCCTCTCTACCTCTGCTATTTCCCACACTCTACATGTTATTGCCACATCTCCATCACCTCTCCTCTGTTGCCCCATTTTCCAGGTGTTGTTTTACCTTCATAGATGCTTAGTCCAATGTATCTTCTACTCTTCTTCTAATATCCTGCTGGGAAATCACAGTTGGAGTTGTCTTGTTGTCTCCTCCCTTGGAAGAAAACACTTTTGTGTAGCACATGGAAAGATCATCACTTTTCTTTTGGTAATCACACCTTACCAGCTCAATTTTTTTGAGGCAACTTCCAAGCTCTTGTCTATAGGGTCTGTGGTTGCTGCTGAACAACCCTTCTTTGTAGCACTTCTTTCTCCTGGAAATGCAGCCATGGAGCAGGTCACATATTCAAAGTGTAAATCAGGCTCCTATCTTGGATGCAACTGTTACAGTTAGAGCATGGTCCGTTTAAATCAGCTCAGAAAGTGAAAACCAAGTAATGAATGAGGACAGAAAACGAGTTTGGCATAGCTCCACAGTGCTCTGTTCTCCAAAGTGCAGCTGATTTACAGATTTGAGGCCTCCATTGGTGCCCTCTAGGTTTAAAGCAAGATATTTCAACAAAAATTATAGCTGAAGAGCAGTTCTGCTAATCCAGGAAATGTTGTGAGGGTGACAGTAAAAGCTGCAGGTATGTAGTAGAGGGGCATAACCCAGCCAGTGCTGTTAAATCTCAGCTAAAAAAGCAGCCAAGCAAACAGAGCTCCTGAATTTATTGACTTTCCAGATCCCTGCCCACGGCCCAGCAGCTGTCCCACTACCTCCATGGGCCAGGAGTAGGTTTAGCCAGATTCCTGCAAATTCCCACTGCAAAGGCAGCCCCTGGATCAGAGCATTTGATTTTCCAGTGGCCTTCTTTTAGCCAGCAGCTTTGCTGGCCATCATTATTGCTCCCCAGTGGGATGAGTGCAGCGACCTGGGGCACCAGCTGACTGTGGTGCAGATCCTGCAGTGGGTCCCTCACCTCTCCCATGCCACAGAGGCAGGCAGGTAAAGCCTCCAAGAGCTAAACTACATGTCCCAGCCCTTGGAGGAAATGCTAAACAAGCTGCTTCCTTGGGCATAGCTGCTTTCCACTCCAAATGCCTAATGTCCATCAGAGTCCTGAGTGAGGAACCAGCAGTTCTCAGAGAGATTGACCTACATGCTTTGTCAATCATAATGGAAGTTTTATCCCTCAATAAACTGGAAAGTGACTTTTTTAAGGACAGAGACAGTGGTAGATGACATCAAATGGAATACCAGCCTGCATGCCCTCCATCCATGGGGAGGTGCCCACAGGCACTTAGGAAGTCTCCAAGATGGATATTTTAATTTTTTTTAACTGTTAGATGATGGAAATTTAAATTATCTTAAGACACAGAAAAGTGCCCATCAGAGATCATAGAAGCAGCATGACCCTGTTAATCTCAGTGTCTTGAACATAAGGATTTATACTGCCTGTGGCAATTTAAACAGCAAAACCAAAGCATGATGCAAACTCAGGAGGATGGACTGTGCCCTCCCTTCAACTCCTATCCCATAACTAAAGCTTGTGGCCCCTGGCTGTGTTTAAGGGGAAGATCTGTCTTTTAGATGTGACATACTGGCTAGGAAAGTAAAATGGATGTTTTTTAACATCTTCCTCACAAATAAAAATGGGAAAAAAAGGTTCATTAAACTTATAAGCTTCTAGAGTTAAGAAGACAGATGCAAATCATTGTTCCACCTCTGATGTGAAGAATGCAGAGAGAGCCCTTCCACCATGGGGGAAAAGATGGTTTTGTTTCCAGCACCCCAGAAGTTATGAAGCAACAGCATGGCAGGGGATATTTCAAACTATTCCTTTACCTGGGTCTATGGAAAGAGAAGCTAAAAACTTCTGCCATAGTATTTTTATGACCAGAAATACTGACAGTTAACAAAACATCCTCAGGAAGCTGGGAGAGGCTTTAAGAAGAGCTTTGACAGGACAGAAATTGGAGGAGATGCAGTCAAATTACCCAGCAACAACCTGGCTGCAAGAGGGACTAGTCAGAAACAGAAATGCAGAGTTAAAGGCATAAGAGTTTCAAAGTAGCACCACGATACCTTGCACAACACCACCTGGACTTCTGTGGCATGTACATTTTAGTGGTGTAAAATTTTTTTCAGCTTTTTCTTTGAAAACAAAAGATTTTTCACTTTTTCAGGGCTTTTTTCTTGCTTCACTTTCTAGCCCTGGCTTCTTTCATTGCTACAAGTTCTTCCCCTTTGTGGCATCATCTCCATGACATCTTCTCCAACAGATGTTGAAAAAATAGGAGGAAAAAAACAGAAGGGAGAGGGGCTTCACTTTCTAGCCCTGGCTTCTTTCTTTGCTACCAGTTCTTCCCCTTTGTGGCACCTTCATGACATGTTCTCAAACAGATGTTGAAAAAATAGAAGGAAAAAAACAGAAGGGAGAGGTAAAGGTGAGAAACCAAAAGTTAAAACAAAACAAACAGCAAAATATCTCTATTTTTCAATGTCAGATTAACAGAGAAAAATGCTGAGGGAATAACAAATTTCTTTGAGAAATTTCTTCTTCTGAAGAAAGTTAAATTCTGAAATGTCTTCTCTTTATTTTCATTTACAAATTTTCAACCTGGTCTTTTCCTACCCCTGTAAAGTAGCCTCGGAAAGACTTAATAGCTCCTAAGGGGATTTGAAATCAAACTCAGTGCCCTGAGACTTCAAACCCTCAGGAGGACACCACTCAGCAATGCAAAGCTTGAGACTGTTCTTGTATTTGCACATCACCATTATCTAACTGAAACTGTAGCTGAAGGAGAGAGAGGGATAACCACAGAGGTGTCTTCATGTGGCTACCAGTGGAAAAGTCCCACTGCCTTTAGGTGGATAACACTATTTTTTCATCAGCACTTCCAGGACACAACGAGGGACATCCAGGAGTTCTGTGTTGGTGGCATCAGCCAGAAGTTTGGGTGAAGTTTTTTCTTTTAAAACTTCACTTTTTTTTTTTTCCCCCCCCAACAGATGTGGGCAAAGTTTTGTGTAATTTGCCAGTGACCTTGATTATGCAATTGTGGATGACTGCTGCCCTCCACAACATCAAAGATGCCACTCTTGTTATCAGGTGATGGGCAGCCCCAGCCAGGCAGGGGACACCCTGGGGACATCTGGCAGTGTCAGGGGCAGATGGACCTCCAGCCTGCCTTGATTCCTTTGCTTCTCTTGGGGAAGATCTTGCTGCTCCCACTCCAACTGTTTTTTGGGGTTTTTTTGAGGATTATAGAGCTGGCAGTCAGAAAATACACAGAGGCATTACCAGGTAGATAATGATATAACACAGATAAATGGAATCTATTTATTTCTCCTTCCAAAGGAGAGGATGGTCCCAACCCAGCAATAAAGTGCTTAAATCCAATCAGGGGCTCAAACCCCACTGAAATCAAAGAGTTAAATTCAGCCTCCTTTGAAGTCAGCAAGGACAACCCTTCATCTCAACAGGGCCAGTTCCTCCCAGCACCAAGTGCTTTGAAGAATCCGCACCTAGCACCCAAACGAGGTGCAAAGCAACCTCCTATCTTCCAGGGTCCCTCCCTGGTGCAGGCCAGGGCATGGCCCTACCACTCCTTCTCCTGCAGACCATGGGCAATATCTGTGGGAAACACCATCCCATGGAGTCTCTGCTCCTCTCCACAGCTTGGCCATGGGCAGAGAGGGAAGGGCAATGACCCTGCAGAGGCCAGAGGGAGAACAAAGCAGAAACAGCATTCCCTCAACCTCTCTTTGCCATGTGAATCTCTTCTCTTGCTTGATAAACCTCCTTTACCAACCCCACAGGCACAGAGGAAACCAGCTACAGACCCGAGCTGCAAAAATGTGGCTAACATTACCCCAACCCCTCCCATCACAGCCAGAGTCTCTTTCAGTGATACCATAATTTAGCCTTCCCCTCCAAAACAGATGAAAGGCACCTACACCTACTGTTTCAGGTGGTTGAATGTCAGTTGTTATTGTGGTAGGACCTGGAAAACTAACCTGTGAGAGGTTTCTACCTGCTCCTCTTTGAATACTCCTCTCTTTGGGTTCCTTTTCCATAATTTATTTTCCCTGCAAGCCTTGGAGGGAGTTTTTAGCAACCAAGTGATCTGTTGCCCAAGTGCTCTTGACACAGGCAAGGAGGAATGAAAATTGCCCATTAATCCCTGGTTTTCAGAATTGTTTTGCATTATATTTCTTGCTTATGCTGGCTAAGAATTTTCTGATCAAAGCAAGTTCTTTCCAAAGCATTTAAAAATGAAAAAAAAAAGAAAAAGAAAAAAAGAAGGCAGAAAATGGAGTGAAAAACAAGAAGGAAGACAAAGAAAAGATAAGCTCTGGTCAATCAAGCTCCAGGTCTCTTGTCTCCAGTTTGTGATATGTTTTATGATCTCAGACACAACAGATTGTGAGCCTGCAATGTTTGGAAATAGTAGATGATTAAACCTTCTGGCCAGGTGTAAATGCAACCTTTGTCTTCTGATGACTGTGTGAGAAGCACCTTCCTTCTCAAAGTCCCCAGCTGGCCCTGCTCCCCTCACTGTTACAAACCTACCCTGCTTGGAGCTGGAACCACACTGGGCTTCACTTTATTTCTCTTCTATCCAGGCACCAATGGAACCCATATATTGCTCCCACTGTCCTGACATACAGGAAAAAAAAATGCTGAACAAGCCACTAAAAATTTGAAAGAATATGGCCTGTGAGATTTTCTGCTTCTCCTGGGGGGATTTTGCACAAGGTAAATAATAAAAAATGTGTAATGATTGACTAGGCTTTTAAACCTGAGCTGAAGGTGAGTTTGCCTTGCTGTTCCAGTTAAATATTCTCACTAGCCCCCTTCTTTTTCTCCTCTTCATCATGCCACAAATGCCCTTCAGCTTGATTCATTTTTTTTATTCTTTAGAAATTTGGGCAACAGTCAAATCTGACCTTTAGAGTCATAAACAAATTAAATTGTTTCACAACCAAATAATATGAAACAATATTGAATAGCTCAGCTTCCGCCGAGCTTCCTCTTAAAGAGAAAGAAGCCCCAAAAGAGCACAGACACGGGGGAGTGAGGTGAAGGAAGGAGAAAGAAGCCCCACAAGAGCACAGACATGGGGGAGAGAGGTGACGAATGAAGGATGTTGATGCTCAGAACAGCAAGAGGGCAAACGCTGAGGTCTGGCTCCAGACTGGCACGGATCAGCGCTCTGGAAGATGCTCTGAGAGGCATTGATTAATCATTGACTCTTCTGGGAGCAGAGTGCTCCCCAAGAGGCATGCCCTGCTGAAAGGCTGCTGCTGCAGGGGCACGGGTGCCAGCAGCACCCCACGCTCTGGCTACAGTTCAAGGTGAAACCCAAAGGTGGCCCAAGTGGCCTTGGTGCCGACGGGTTGGGAACCGTTTCTCCTGCCCCCTCTGTTTGCCTACACCCTGCCCGTGTGTGGTGGCCTCCCTGCTCAGCCAGCACCCCCTGACACGGCCGAGGGGCAGGGCTGTGTCACCTGCAGCCAGCCCTGCTGGGACACCCTGGGACGGGGCCGTTCCCTTCCCTTTGGCTCCGGGGCGGAGCTTTGGCTCCGGGGCGTAGCTGGAGGCTGCCAGCCCCCCAGCTGCCAAGAGGTGAGCCCTCCTGGGGAGATGCTGGGGGGCTCAACACCTTTGCAGAGTGCTGCTGGAATGTGAAGCATCTGGGGCAGATGCAGAGACACGATAAGGCTTCCTGCTGTCCTTAAAAAGGCTGTGAAGTGGCCAGGTAGGGATTCCCCTGGCAAAGGGGGATTCCCCGCCTGGCACCCAGCTCCTCCCTGTTGCCAGCAGGGCGCTGGGACCATCACAGGCAGCCCAGCCCTGGGCTCAAGGGAGATCCCCTGTGGCACTCCTCTGCTAGGGGTGGCAGGGTGGCACCTGGGCACCTGCTTACCCTGTCCCCAGACTGGGACAGGCCACTCCTCCTCCTCCCTGCAGGGTCAGTTAGGCAGATTTTGCATAAAAGCACCAGAGGGAGCAGGACCCGTGACAATAACCAGCACCCTGGGCTGGTGCCAGCTGCGTGGTACAGCACCTATACTGGGGAGGTGAGGCCCACTGGCCCCTTGGCCCTGTGCTGTGGCCTGTGGAGGCATCCCCACACCCCTGGGCACCACACCTGCCCAGCTGTGGAGCACAGCTGTCCACCCACCAGAACTCACTGTGCTGGTCCCAGCTGCACGGGGCAGCTCCGGGCTGGGGAAGCAGTCGCAGGCTGGGCACCCATGGTGCACAACCATCCACAGCCTCAGCTGCCACTGCTGTCACTGCTGTGGAAAGCCTTTCACTGGCTCCAGGTTTGTCCCATGTATGAGGAGCCTGATGGACATTTGGATGCCTTAATTAACTTGAAGAATTCTGAAGCCGTACCTGCAACCGAAATATAGTTTTGCCTTTTGTAAACCATTTGACATAAGAATGATGAGGCTGAGAATTAGATGTAGGAACACATCTAAATATTTATACTACATTCATCACACCAGTATCTGAGTGTCTGTTTATGTTGTAACCTCCACTGCTACATCTGTCCCCTTGGCTTTGCTGTACAACCCCATGCTACCTGTCGCACGGTGCCAGGAGTGCCCTGCTGCAGGGACTGCCTGCCTCTGAGATGATTCAGGCACAAACTCTTTCTCCAGGCAACACATTTCCCATGCTCTCAGTGCAAGACTTGCTGAGGCTTCAAAACCAGGACGCTGGATTGCACAGAATCCTGACCTTTACCAGGGTGGCAAACCCTCCCCTGAGTAGCCCCAAGGAACTAAACCCCGTCACATCATGTTTCAAAGCCACAGAGCTCCAGCCACCACATCTCATTGTGGCAAGGAAATGTTGTGTCAGGGATGCAGCAACTGCTGTCATCCAAAAGCTGACAGAAACTGAGGTTACGAGCACCCAACGTTTCACTGTTCCCAAAGCCAATGCAATGTGGTCTGTTTGAAGACTGGGGAAAGGAGGATTCTGCCACCAGCAATCCTGAGACACACACAAAGCTGTGAAAATAACTTTGGAGAAGATTTGAGAAGTCTTCTACATAAAATATTTCGATCTATGTGTTTTGATCAATTGTTTTGCTCTATCTTTAATGATTTTTTTTTCCATTTAAATTGTTAGACAATAAAGTGAAGAAAAATAATTTGGGGGGAAATGTCAACGTACTTATTTTGAAAAGTTGAAAACAGGTATTGTTGTGCCTTGGCATTTTGCTCCCCAAATATATTTTCTGGTAAGTAAATTTATCCAGAATAATCCATCTAATTCTACATTTATCATCATGCAAAGCAATGTTAGTAATTACACACACACACTCACAGAGGAATTCACTAGGGCATTTTTCCCCATGGACCAGAACTGCCAGCGCTGCGGGCAGCAGTTTGGACCAAAGGGTGGTTTGGAGCTTTGTGTTATAAAGTTGAATTATTTGACAGGGTATTGCTAACTTTTCTTACCAGACCCCATGGCACTTGCCTCTTGTCCCGTTACAGAAGATCTCTTTTGCAGCTGGCATTTCCAAGGAGCTGGTCTCAGCAGAGGCTTTTCTTCACCATCCTCTGCTCTGCCTTTCCAGCCCATTTCTTCTGCTGCCCCAAGCACATGGGCACCAGAGATGTGATTGTGGGCTCCAGGCATGACAGTCCTCTAACAGATCTGGCAGCAGTCACTTAGCACTGTCATCTTGTTTCTAGCTAATAACGAAAAGGTTTTGTCAGTTCCATGAGTGCACCTTTCCCCCCTCACTGATTTCACCAGTCAGTGGCCTCATCGTGGCACTGAGCAGTGGCAGTTCCCTTGCCAGCCTCCTTGAAGAATGAGTCAGGGTTTGCAAGGGACTATTAATTTTTGGATGGAGAGGAGGAGGGCCATCCTGCTCTCAGCAGCTGCATCCTCTGGGCAGTGGATGGCTGGTGCTGGCCACCACCAGAGGCAGAGCTTGGGAGAACCATCCTGAGTGGGATGGGGACGTGCCCCCCTGACAGGCGTTGGGAGGTGGCTGCTGTGTAGCTCAGCGTGGGGAGCCCAGCTCCTCACTTGGGGCAGCCTTGTGTTTGTGCTGCAGGGCCATCCCTCACCCCCCTCCCCATATCAAATACCAATCCTAGTTACCAGCACCCAGCCCCAGACGGTTTCATGCTATTCCTGTTTCATCCACCTGCTATTATCTCCTGCTGTTCTTCAGAAATTACTGCCAAATTATGCTGCTCTTTTTTTTTTTTTCCCCCTCTCCATCATTAATTTCTTTTCTAGGGTGGAGAGCTTCCCAGGTCACCCTCCACCCACTTACACACATGAATGCACACACACACTTTATAGAAAGTGTTTACTTATGCGGGGGCAATAGTTTAAAAGGTAAATGAAATAGAGGACGCAGCCTGGATTGGCTTAGCAACACAAACAGTGCCAGCAGGTAAAGGGCCCAGGCCTGTTTTTTCCCACCTCAGAATTGTTTTAAAATGACACCCCTTCATAATTAATTGTACAGCACCTGATTAGTCACTATTGACAGACCTAGAGCCAATTGACTCTTTTTTTTTTTTTCTTTTTCTTCTTTTTTTTTTTTCACTCTGGCTGGGGAGAAAATATGAAGTGCCTGTAGCCACACACACAATATCCCTCCTGGTGATTACATCAGGCAGCTGAGCAATTAGAGCCAGGAGTATCAGCTCAGGAGCTGGAGGCTACAGTCCCAGGATCACAGCCTAACCTGAGCCTTTAATATGAAAATGAAGAAGGGAAGCAACGAATCCAATAAACCCTGGAAGTTAAACAAAGCCAACTGGGAGTTCGTTTGTTGATAAGCTGAAGGAAGAAAGGTGGTTGCTAAAGCCCTGCACTTCTCCAGCCTCTCTCGTGGGTGATGCTGCTCAGAGGGCAGCCCAAACCCACCCAAGTGGGAAGGCAGAAACGTGTGTGTGCCTTGTCAGCCACGGGGCTGGCTCAGGAGGGTGGGTCTGTACCCTCTCCCACTCCCAGGCGTCTGCCAGTGCTTTGCAAAGCAAATGAGCTTGCTCTGGGACAGGGCAAGGACACCACAGCAGAGCATGGCAGCAGCAGCTCCTGCTCACCTTGATCTAAAAAGCTCTGAAAGAACAAAGTCAGTCTCCATGGCCCCAAACACGACTGAGCTCCTCCATCCCCACGGCTCCCACAGCCCAGTAGAGCTCCCACTGCAGCAGTTTAACACAGGCACTGCACAGCCCAGCAGAGCCACTCTGCAAACACTTTACATCCAAAGAAGAGGATCTGTACAAGGCCTTGGCCAACTCCAGAGTTGGTATTAAGCCAATAGCAGTGCCTACATAGGTGCTTGCTCCAGTGTGGATCAATCAGCTTAAACCCACACCTTTAGATAAATCCTTCTGTGCAGGCAGGCAATGGGTTGGGATTTGACCAGATCTCAGTGAATGCAGTGTGAATGAATGCATGCTCTGAACAGATAGATAATTAGAGGCACTTCATTAAGGCTCCTCTGCGACCATTCTTCTTGCAGAAGAGGCACTGTGTGCAGCAAACATGAATTTGGCAAAGGAACTGCTGTTCTGGAAAGTGAGGAGCTCATCAGGAATAGGTTGCTCTGGAAGAACTCTCCTGCATGGAAAAACCCCCACATAGCCCATATTTAAACATCTTTAACACAAGTAATTTTACATCCCAGGTGTGGTGACTTCCAAGCTCAGGCCCAGAAGCACAGGAGGCTGCAGAGCAAGATCCTCCAGCTGACTGACAGGAATCCCCTTGGCTCCAGGAGGAGTCCAAGCCACCCCAGGTTCAAGGTGACAACCCCTTCTAAACATGCCTACCCCTGAACTGGGTTAGCCTATGTGGTCCAAATGTGCCTGGAGTTACTTTCCCAGTTTAAACCAGTATAAAACCCAGCATGTGGCTAGTAGAAATTGCACCAGTTAAACTAGAACCAGACCACAGCTACTTCTAGTTACAGTTTAGAGCTCAGTTCTCCTTGGAAGAATGCAAATATTGCACTAGTTAATGTCCACACAGCCTGTAGATGACCCCTGGGATCAGGACCATATGTGTCCTTCTGCACTTGTTCACAGCTATTCTGCAGAGAAGAAACATTTATGGCTCAAAAGAATGCTGCAAGGACTTTGGGGAAAAGAAACTGAGCCACACCTTCACCTTTCCTTGGAACCAAAGTGGGGTTATTTCTTTAAAACCACTGTCAGCCTTAACCACCACTTGTCTAGGGGAGCTGCATTGATGTTCACTGCCCTGCCTCAGTGCCTTGGTTGTTACCCCAGGAATAGTGCTCTGGGACTGCACCTCCAAGAGGAGGCACACGAAATCTGCAGGCACAACAGTGTCTGACGAAACCAAACACCAGGTTCCAAGTGTCTCAGGCAGTGCTAAGAGGTGAAGATCTGAAGGCCACCATCAGAGGAAGAAGCAACCAAGAGACAAGGTCTTCCAGGAGTGACAGCAGCTGTTCCAGGCCACATGGGTGCAGACTGAAGAGAGGGGTTGGGAAGGCACCAGGGATGGGAAACCTGAGCCAAAGGATTCAGGCACTGGAGGGGAATGTGGAAACTCATGCCATGAGGAAGGCATCAGGGATGGGAAACCTGAGCCAAAGGATTCAGGCACTGGAGGGGAATGTGGAAACTCACCTCCACATCTGCCATGCCACCAGGACTTCATAGGAGTTCCCTGGACTCCACCCTAGTGATATGTACTGAGATGACAAGCATCCTGCAGGGTGTGATGTTGCCCTCGTGTGTGTGTCTGTGTGTGTGTTACAGCAAGATTAACAGCAAGATTAACAGCTCCCAAGGTGTTGCCACAACATGAATGATCCTAACAAGATGAGAAGCAAGAGGCTGTGGAGTCTCTCCCCTTGTCCTAGGCACCTGTAATCCACTACAGGTGACAGTGCAACAAATGCTGGTCATTATTTCATAGAATCATAGAATCCTTTAGGTTGGAAGAGACCTCCAAGATCATCAAGTCCAACCATTTGTTAGTGGACAAGTGTCTAACAACTCTGGCAGACTTCAATTATTGGGTTTTTTTTTAATTCTCATTAGTAGTGGTAAGAAATTATTATTTCTGTTCTGCAGATTGTTTTGCCATCACAAATTTTTGCAGCATTTTGACACCAAAGCATACATCTCAATGACTATCTGATTTTAAACTACAAAATAGATATTCCCAAGGGCTTTGTTGGGAGAATTCCAGGAAACTTGGCTTTGCCAAAGAGGATTCTGTAGCTGAACAGAACCCATGGCTACTTGGAGCAAAATGCTGAAATAACAGATTTCAACTCTATCCTCCACACAAAATGCAGAAGACTTAATGATTCATTTCAATACATTCAGCGCCATCAGAACTGGAATTTTTTTTCATGAAAATTTTAAGAAGAACAATTGTTCCACCCTGGCTCTATTCTATCCTGCTGTTATACCAAGCATCACTGCTGCTAGTTTGCATATTTTTTATTCTTCTCTTTTTCCTTTCCCTGTTGGCACTGGTCCACAGGTACCAATATTCAAGAAGCAAGGCCCAGGAGGAGATCATTTAAAAGACTTAGTAATCCATGAGTAAACTCTCTCTGTGTAGGAGAAGCCCCAAATTTTGACACAGTGGTCCAGCTCTGACCAGCAGGATACTTCACAGCAGTCCTACATGATGATTTCAGAGGACCATTCAATCCTGCCAACTTTTGCTCATATTTTATGTCTATATTTTTTGCAACTATGTACTGAAACATATCTTTGACCAGGGCTTTGTTCAAGCTGTGGAGTGATACCCAGATGATACCTGCACACTGGCAACACTGGCTGTTTGCAGTGTTGTCTTCTATCATCTTCAAGCCACTGAGTAAAGATGCAGGAACTGACCACAGGACTGGGGCAACGTGCCACAAGTTGTCTCTGATAAATGTTTTACCAGATAAGCAGCATGTTGACCTAAGAACCTGTCACAAAGAGAAAATTTGCTAGATAGCTTATTCCCAAGGAAAATCCAATCAGTTTGGAGCCTTGGCAGTCTCCTTCCAGCAGTCAAGGCTCAGTGTTTTAAGAAAAAAGGTTGAAAAAAAACCCCAAACCACACTTCACATGGAGAATTGTGCATTCTTGTCACAGCAAAGAGCTCTACCTCTGTCCCTGCAGCTTCTAGTAGGTTGCTAAGGGTGCCATGGAGTCCCACCAAGTATGGGCAGGTGAGCACAGAGAGCACTAGTGGGTTATTTGCTCTTGGTCTGATGTCCACGATTCCAAAGCCACCAAAAAGTGTGGAGAATGTGAAGGAAAACACAGATCAAAGGCCTCATCTCTCAGTGTTCAGTTTAAAAGAAGGCTGAGTTGACTTGCTGGTGGTACAAACTCATTCAGAAGGAAATGGTGTCACATAGCAAAAGCCACTTCTTGTTTTGGAGGGGGGAGAGTGGTCCAGAGCTGCTCTGCTGGTGCCTTCCAATGTTTCACAAATAACAGAGGGAGGACTCATGCTGCACTTGTCTCTAGCTGCTGTGCCCAACAGCCACGTTGCACAATTTTTGCTGATTTTCATCTTTCCCCATGATTTCTATTCCTGTAGAAAAAGTATCTGTGCAAGCACCTAGTTCTGTGCACACATGATATTCCTGGTGCAGACTTTTAAGAAAAAAGGTTGAAACCACACTGCACCTGGAGAATTGTGCACTCTTGTCACAGGAAAGAGCTCTACCTCTGTCCCTGCAGCTTCTAGTAGGTTGCTAAGGGTGCCAGGGAGTCCCACCAAGTATGGGCAGGGGAGCACAGAGAGCACTAGTGGGTTATTTGCCCTGCCACTTGCTTTCCCAGGCTGGTGCATTCCCAGATCTGCTCAGGACTCCCCAGGCTGGGAGGTGTGTGCCTCCAGAGACAGGTCTCTGACATCCCACGTTGTGTCACAACAAATGATTTGCCATTCAGGAGTTCCACCAGGACTCACAGGGGGGTGGTTGGAGGTGTGGTGGTCAGGGTTTTCAGAAATACCAGTGGTAGCTGCTTGAGGCACAGCAGCCACAGAGACACCAGCCAGGGGGTGTGCAATGGCCAGACCTGGGAATGACTGTCTGGAGGACAGACAGATGAAGAGATGCAACCTGTAGAGAGGTGTGAGGTCAGCTTAGGCTGACATTGCTTGAACAAATCCAAGCTGTACAAGAGGCTTGTGGATTCAGGGCATTTCTTCCTCCTTTTCTGTTTTATTTTTAAGGCCTCCTCACCCATAACGTGCCTTATCCTTTGTTTTTTTCCACAATTCTCTGTCTGTAATTCCCCTTCCCATCCTTGGCCCATTATTTCTCCACTGCTGGTGGAGGCAGCTTCAAGCAGAGGCAGCACTGGCAGGGTCATTACAAATTAGTGCTCCACAAATTCTATTTGGGGTTAGCCCTGGGTGTCCTGAGGGTGGGATGGGGTCCCATCCAGTGACCCCCAGTGATGGCCCCACAGTGCCTGGGCTGGATGTTCTGCAGTTTGCCAGCCCAAAGGATGGTGGCAGAGGCCAGGCTTAAGAGCTGCTTATTTCTTCACCCTGTTCACCAGCCTCACCAAGAAACATCTTCTCTGGCCAGACATCCCATATTATGACTAAGTCAGAAGGCCACAAGCTCAGTTGGTTTGTGTACACTTTGCAATTATTCAGCTGTTTTAACGAGAAGAAAGACCTTGAGGCCCATGATGTCAGAGATAAGAAAGTGTGGAAAGCAGCAGATGTGTGACCTTGCCACTCTCCTGTTGCTTTCTCCTTTGTTCTGTGTGCTGCAGCTCTTCAAGTTTTTAATGTTGGGAGGGGGTGAGGAGAAGGTGAGCTGCAGGTCTCACGGTGACTCAAACTCCCACCTCGTGGAGCAGTCCTCTGGCTTTTAATACAAAACATTAACAGTAACAAAAATCCAGCAGCTGCTCAGGAGCTGGGATCTGTCTGGCTGCACTCCTTTCCAGCACCTGGATGTTTGTTCTCACTGACAAGTTAGGATGTAAGTTCTCAGTATTCACTATTTTCCCTGGACAGAGAAGTTTTCCAAAAGAAAACCTGCAGTGTTCAGTCCATGGATACTGAGAACCTTTCTCCTACAGAACATCTCCAAACATCAACCTGATTGAAACATTTTAGTTTGATGTACCTTTGTGCCTTTTGGCCTAACAGGGAGAGCTGGAGCCAGCAACCAGACACCTTAAAACCCAACCTTAACCATCCCAGAGCAACCAAGTACAAAATTTGGGTGCTCCACTTCTCTGCCCAGGTGCCACTGTGCCCTTCAAACACATGGGATGTACCTGGCTCCTAGAGGCATGGCCAAGCTAAGCTGCCCAACAGCTAAACCCTGCTGGGGTCTGTACTGAGGTGTCCTCCCAGCTGTCCTGCCAGCAGCATCTTCTCTGCTCAGCACAGTCTGGTGCTGCCTCACCTCTCTTTAAGAAAAACAGAAAAATACAGTTTTGATGCAAAGCTGGTTGGATAATTCAGTCCAAGGAGCAGCTGTCAGTGATCCATTGTCAAAAAAGGGAAGAAACACAGAGAGGGAGACAGGGCTGGTGCCTGGCTCTACCTGCCAGCATTTGTCAGAGCACAAGGTAACCCAGACTGCAGCCAGGAACCTGGCAGATATGGGTATTTGGGAGAGAGGATCAGAGTTTAAAACTCTAGAAAGAGACATTGTTTTGATAATTTAGAGAAACAGTGTGATGAAACTCAGCGTGGAAGAGAGCAAGGATTTACAAGGAGGCAGAAATAATTAGCTGAACAAATACCAAGTGGAAAAGGCTGGTGAAGCAGCAGTGTTGTAGCAAAGACTCTAAATCACACTATTAACAAAAAAAACCAATAAACATCATGCTGGAAGGAGTAAGGAGCAGCATTGCCCATGCAGAGAAGCCACCCTTATGTTCAGTGCAGCCCTGGTACCCTGCTGCTATCCCACTGCCAGGCTGGGGCAATGCATTTCAGGAAGGAGATGGGCTCTGTGGCAAGAGTCCCTGGACAGCAGAGGTTTGGGAAACATGACCTGCACAGGAGGGCTGAAAGAACTGGATGGCTGAGGTCAAAAACCAGAGAAGTGATAGGGATGGAGAAACCATCCTCAGCTACATCAAAAGGCTCATAGATAAATGTTGGAACAACTCTGCTCCTCTGTTCATAATGGACAGAGTGAAACCCCTTCCTAATGGTGAGGAGAGCCCCTAAGAGTGATGTAAGCACATCTTTCACAATACAACACGTGCATAGTTGGTCACTTCTTGGGCAGAGAGAAGCTTTTGGAGAACTCTTCCAATACCTCTGCACATTTATGTGCTCCAGACACAGGACCCCCCACGGCACGCACACAGGCAGCCCCCTGAGGTACCCAGCACCAAACAAACGTCCTCACCAGCAGCCTCCAGGCACAGCTCCTGCAGGAGTTATCCCACTCAGCACAGAACGAGGAGGGAGGCATTTGTCTGGGGGTGGAGATGACACTTGTCTGTCCCAGTCCTCCCAGGTCTAGCCAGAGGTGTGTGGATTGGAGAAGGTCACAGCTGTAGGTCCCTGCCGTGGCCATCCAGCCCCTGGGGTGTGGAGAGGAACGACAGGCCTGTTTGAAGAGTATTTAGAGCATCTGTGGTAGCCCTGAAATACTTCCCCAGGGAGTTTCTCCTGCTGCCCTGGCTGCAGAGGCAGCTCGTGTGATCAGGAGGCTAGATAAGCAAACGAGGTGCACTGGCTTGTACCATCTCCCCTGTCTCCCCACTCCCCAAAACACCCTGCTTGGCAAGAGCAGCACGGTGCATGCATTTCCCAGGACCTTTAATGATATTGGGGCCATTTCTCTAAGGAAGTTGTTGACTACGAGGGGAAAACTAGGTACTAAAAACCCTTGGACCTGATACTTATTTTTCAAATCAAAATCCTACTTATTGATTTTAGCTGCTCCTGGATTTTGGGTTCCTTATCGACTGCAGCTGGAAATCACCACAGCAGCCCACCCCCACTTGCAAATATTTCACCTGACACATCAGTGGGCAACAGCTCAAAGTGAGCTGTGCCAGCCACAGCCCTGGGGCAGGCAGTGCCAGGGGCCCATCACCTCCCCCCAGCCCTGGCACTGCCAGAGGGACGAAGCAGGGGGCAAAGGAGCCACCCTCAGGCTGTGATATGAGGAACTGTGCTTGCCTCCATCACTATTTGGCTGCTATGCTCATCAAGGCAGCTTTCTGAGACAAGGTGCTGCCTTCACATCACCTGCAGCAGATGCTGGAGGTGGCAGAATGCCCAGGGGCTGCCAGGCTGCTCACTAACAACACCATTCAGACACATTGCAGCCTGGGCCCATCAAAGGCAAGAAGGAGGGAGCATATTCTGTCTGCAGTGGAGGTGGCATGGGGGAAGAGAGAAAGGGGGAAGGAGACAGATTGGAACGAGGTGATCCCAAGGCTGGGGAGCTGCCCAAGGCAAGTCAAAGACTGGCTGAGCCTGAGGGAGAGCAAGAGAGACCAAAGGGAGCCAGGGCAGGGGGATGAAGGTGACCTGGCACAGCAATGGGGAAGGCTCAAAGAAGGTTTGGGACAGGACCAACATGGGAGAAGATTGAAAGCCCAGGGAGGGTGAGACTGAGCGGGTGGCAGGAGAGAGGGGCAGGCTGCAGCTGGAAGGAGCAGGCTGGCAGAGGGGATGAGGAAGGGGGCAAGTTTGTAAGGGTCAGGACCAGCCAACACATTTTACTTCTTATTTTTAACACATGCCTCTGTGTTTAAACTCCAGGGGAACTGAAGAACCTTCACTAACACAAGCTGTGCTTCTCTCTGACCTTGCAGATAACTGGGAACCAAAACCCACAGCTCCCTGATTGCTGTTTCTGAGGGTGCTCTGCAAGCTCGTGCTAGATTTCATAGAAACATAGAATGTTTTGGGTTGAAAGGGACTTTTAAAGGTCATCTAGTCCAACCCCCCTGCAGTGAGCAGGGACATCAACCAGACCAATTTGCTCAGAGCCCTGTCCAACCTGACCTTGAATGTTGCCAGGGATGTGGAGTCTACCACCTCTCTGGGCAACCTGGGCCAGTGTTTCACCATCCTCAGCATAAAAATTTTCTTCCTTATATTTAGTCTAAATCTACCCTCTTTTAGTTGATAATTACCCCTTGTCTTGTTGCAGCAGGACCTTCCTAGGAGCTTCATGTGGGAGTGGAGGACCCGAGACACAAGGCTCCTGCCCCCCCAGCAGTGGGAAGGCCACAGGGAAGCA
>NW_008619803.1:7861-10103 GCF_000691845.1 Merops nubicus | reverse complement strand
ATTCCTGGCACACGGGCACCCGTGCTGGAGCAGCCTCTGTGCCAGGACCTACCCCTGACACACACGGTCGCTGCTGAAGGGTTGGGGTTGCTTATTTTTTTTTTTTTTGTTTAGAAGATGCCTTTTTTGTAATCCTGTCCCTTCTGGCCTGGTATGTTCCATGCTGGTGATATTTCAGAAGCAGCAGATGTTGCTCTGACCGCAGCAATTGTCACAGTGTTTAATTTTATTAGGCTCTAAGGCAAACGACTCTCAGCACCTTTCCCAAGCTGCATGTGTCAGCCTGGGAGTTTCAGATGGCACCCGAGCAAAGCCTCAAATCCCTCAGGTGCTTCACAGTGTCTGCAGAAAGACCTCACAGCCAGGAGACATCCCATCAGCTTTGAATTACCTGCTTATTGAGTTAGTGCTGCAGAGAGAAAAAAAAAACAACCCACAATCTTGCCACAAATACACAAAATAAAAGCCAGGATGTCAAAATATTGTTTTAAATGTTCACTGATCAAGTAAAAAGGGGTATAGAAAATTATTTAGAGTTTGTGCTTGGTTTAGTGGAGAGCCCTTGATGAGCAGGAACCTGGATTTAATTACTCCTCACTCTGTCCCCCACCTCCTCATGCCTCTACGTCTGGTCTAAGAGGACTGCAAGTTCCTCAGGCAGGGACTGTGTCTTGGTGGAGTTTTGTGTATTCCTAGGGCAGTGGAGCTATCTTGGTCATTCCCCCAGCCTGGGCAGCAGCAGCAGCAAACCAAACCTCTGCACACAGCCAAGTCCCCCTTCTGATGGAGCTGGAGACTTCATCCTGCCCCAGAGCCCAAGCTGCTGTGTCTCTTCCAACTGTATTGTGTTGTTTGGCTTCAGAAAAGAGGAGGAATACATGACTTACAAGGACATGGGAGATTCTCCCATGTTCCCACTGTGTATTTCAGTCAAACAGAGTTAACCTCTTCACAAGAGGCGGATTTAGTGCGGGCAGAGTCATGGTGAGCGTGGGGGATGTGGCAAGGAGCAGCAGAGAGGAAACAAACCAGTTCACAGAGAAAGCTGCTGCAGATAAGCCAGTACAAAACATATGGACCAGCTTCAGAGAGCTACAGGAGCTGGAAAAAGAACTCAACTGCCCGTTGTAGTACATGACATGAAAGCCACATCATTACAGATGCACAAAGTCAGCCCGTGGTAGTGGCAGAAGTCACTCCCAAGAAATATTTAGAGGAGACTGATGTTTTCTAGAGCCTGAGGGACAAGGGCATGGTGCACAAACCCAGGAAAGGGCTATGGATGAGCCCCATGTGGAAGAGGAGCACTTAATAATACCTACTTCTGTGGCAAAGACCTTGCTACCCATTTATTTTTCTTGCAAGAGCACTCAGCCTTGAACCAGTGCAGGAAGCAGCGATGAAGGCGACCGCCCACACCCCTGCACTGCCAGGAAACGGCTGTCAGGAGCCAGAGCACCTGCACTGCATATTCTCCCAAAGGCTGTTGTCTTAAACCATCCAGCTCAAAATCTGAGCTCCAGATGGAGCCTTTCCCCCTTCCCCCCCTGCCCCAGCGTGCCCAGGTGCGTGGCTGCCACCCGGGTGGCACAGCACGGGCAGGGGATGGCGGCGGCTGGCCCAGGGTGGGCCCGGGGTGCTGCTGTAATGCACCAGGAACTCAACAGAATATCTGAACCTACATCAGTACTTTAGGAACAAACAGCACGAGGATTGAGGTCTCAAAGGTTCCAGCCACGTGTGGAAGTGCTGGGGTGCAGTACCTGGCACAGCCAATGTTTAATTTCTGCTGGAATCCAGGCTGCAGCAATGACCCCAGCCACCTCAGGCAGCAATGGGGAAGCAGGACAGAGGCAGAGTTTAGCCAAAATTATGGCCTTAGAACCCAAAATACAGCTCTTTACATCTGCTCATACTTCCTCCTCTCCTTGCCAGCCCTGGCTCTGAAGCTGACTGCTGAAGAAATCCCAGCTCTGGTGCAAACGGTGGTGGGAACTCACACCCAGAATTAACAGGTTAACAATCACCTTTAGACTTTTTCCAAGCTGCCACGTCCCAGGGCACCCGAGTGAACAATTCTCCAAGCATGCTCGTTTGGAATGATGGCATTGGAATCCCCCAGACTCCAACAGGAGCCCTATAAACAGCCTGAGCCCTGTCCCCTGCCCGGGGGTGGCAGTGAGGAGGCCTGTGGGAGGGAACAGTGCCCACCCCAGCGGCATGGGGCTTTATCTGCCCACCA
>NW_008619803.1:3563-7830 GCF_000691845.1 Merops nubicus | reverse complement strand
TGGCTTTACCTGCCCCCCACCACAACCAGCCAGGAGGGCTCTTTTTCCACCCGTTCCCCCTGTGAGCAGGCTCCAGTGTACAGTGCCAGGCTGTGCAAAAGCCCACGGCCGGCTCCTTCTGTTTGTAGGGCTTGCTGACATAAGGTGGAGCTGAGGTTACTGTGGTGTGGGACGTTTCCTGCCCCAGCCCCTGATAAGGGCAAATCCCAGCAGCCTTTGTCTGCTGGGCCAGGGCCCACGCCGTGCCCAGCCCCTGCCCGCCAGCCCAGCTCACCCCCATCCCACATCCGAGGATGCTGCGTGGCTGGAAATCCTCCCTGCTGAGCACTGACCCCCAGCAGGAGGGGAGGAGCCTGAGGGGGGTCTGTGTGGGGCGGCCACACACGTCCCAGCACGCCCAAAATCAAAGGATTTGGCTGAGTGCTGAGCCAGGGCAGTGGGGCTCAGTGGAGGGTGGGGTGGGGGATGAGGGAGGTGGGGTGCAGGTTTGAGCACCAGCAGCAGGGGTGCTGCAGCAGGCAGTGCAGAGGGAGGAGGACTGCTCTGGAAAGAGAGTGGAGCATCCAAGGAGTAACACCCAAAACAGTGTAAACCCAAAGGGTATGGAGCCCTGAAAGGGTTTCCCTGCAGCTGGGGCTCTCTTCAAAGCTCCTTAGTGTCTAGACCTCATCATGCACCAGACATGAATGACTTTAGGGCTCCACAGGGAGCTCAGCAGCTCCTGTTCCTGCTGGTGGGAGACACGAGCTGTGAACATCACGTTCCTCCTGCAAGGAGCCAAACCAGTGTGCCCTCCACACAGGAAACACCAAAGACTCTCACTTTTATATGGTATTTGCTTTACCCTAGTTTGGGAAAACAGCACTAATGGCACCAGCACCAGACATGAATGACTTTAGGGCTCCACAGGGAGCTCAGCAGCTCCTGTTCCTGCTGGTGGGAGACACAAGCTGTGGAACGTCATGTTCCTCTTGTAAGGAGCCAAACCAGTGTGCCCTCCACGCAGGAAACACCAAAGACTTTCACTTTTATATGGTATCTGCTTTACCCTAGTTTGGGAAAACAGCACTAATGGCACCAGCTACCAGCATCTGTCTCCCATAATCAAATCTCCTGCTCCCTGTGAAACTCAGATGCTGAGCACCAACACTGCTGCTCACATGGGGCTGTAAGGCAGCGAGAGCCCCCAACGTCTGGGCAAATTCAAATGAGGAAACAACCTGAACAACACTTTCTGCTCACCTCTGTCTGCAGCCACAATGCCTCACACTCCCAAACCACCCAGCCACGGGAATCAGATCAGATCCCATTTAACACAAATGGTGATTTATCAAGTGTTTAAGCTCCCTTAAACATTCATTTCACTGCCACTGGATGAGGCAACATCCAACATCTTCCATTTGGGTCAGTGTTTTCCCACCCCCTTGAATGCTCAGGGGTCTCATTTCTCTCCTTCCACTTTGTCAGCCAGAGAGTTTGCCTGGGGGCATCCCAGTCATCTCCTTGTCACTGGTGGGGACAGACCCCTCTGCCCAAGGGTGCTGCTTTGCATGTGGTGGCAAGCAGGGAGGCAGAGGCTAGAAAAGGCCTCAGGAAAAGGATGCAGCAAGCACAGCTGAGGAGAACCTGCTCTCCTATGGAGTCTGGAACACCAGCAGTGTTGTGAGTCAGGCCTTGGAGAGTCGTCTCCCTTGTGCAGCTGTTCCCCACACCATGGCATGAGCAGTGGTTTCCCTTCCCCCATTCCCATGGCCCTCCCATCAGCCAGGGAGGGTTGAGGGAACGTTTTGCACGGAGCAGAGACCCTTGGATCCCCACCTGGAAGGGCTTTTTTTGGGTGTTATCACATGCCCTCCAGCCACATTTGAGATGGAGTTTCTGCCCAAACTTTGCTAGAGCCAGGCGAGCTCCTCTGACCAGCCCCAGAAGGTACAAGCCAACTTGAAGGAAGGAGGAGGAAATAAACAGGCAGAACCTGGAGGCTGAGACCAGAGCAGGCTGAGGGTGGTTTGCCGAGGCTCTGCCAGAAAGAGGGAGCCCAGGCTCAGTGCTTTGGAGCAATGAGGGCACAGAGGGAGGGAGGAACCCCGGATCGTATCCCACTGGAGGAGAGGGAAGGTGGGCACAATAAGCACAGCCAGGGTGACACCTCAGTCACGGCCAAACACTCCATCCATCTCACTCTGCTAGTCACTGCTGGCCAGTTTTGCTCCCTGTGCATATTCCTCCCAGATAATGGCATTTCTAGTCCAGTTGTTTAAACTAACAGCAGCACAATTCACAGCCAGCAGCTTCGGCAGCTTTGTGTTCATTTGTTCAATCAACATTCACCCCCTGGTAAGTGACTTTCAGAGAAAACTATCACTGGCAGACAATGGGCTGGCAGTTAACAGCAGCAGTTTTATGTCTAAATGTTTGCAGAAGCTGGGGTAAAACGTCTCAACCCAAATTTAAAAGGACAGCCGCCTCCTCTCGGTGCAGGGGGCCGAGGGTGGCTGCCCTTCATCCCCAGCCCTGTGCCAGGAGGGTGGGAGGAAGGGGTCTGGGGGTGGTGGAGCCTGGTGCCACCACTGATGCCTTTTGCCTGCCCCGTGCCATGCCAGCCGGGAGCTCTCTGTCTGAAGGACACGACTCTGCTTTGAGCTGCTGCTGGGAATACCCACCCTGCCTGGGCTCTGCAGCCCCTGCCAGCTCCCTGGCATCGCCCTCAAACCTCACAGCTTCATGACAATAGCGTGCCTCCCCCTCCATGTCTCACTTAAAACATTTATTTTGACAATGAAAGCCATCATTAATTCCACCCCTTGATTTATTTTTCCTAAAAGCCCATTGTTACCCCTTAAATGTGCATGATAACTTGCCAGTTGAGACACCAGCAAGTGGTTTATAGACTTATCTACCAGAAAAAGCCCTGTCAGTTTATAAATGGGCTGGTTAATGTGGCTCCCTGGTGGCAGTGTCCTTGTTTTGCTTTGACAGTAAAGCTTGATATTGCTTAAACTTTAGACAAATCATTACTTAAATTGACACGACTCTCTCGTGTAGCTGAGACCTTACACCTCCTGGCTTTGCTCATGCCATACACCAGCAGGCCATCCAGAAGCTGGATGACAGGCTCCTTCTCATCCTTTTAATAAAGCCCCAAAATATTGTCAGGCATCCTGTGACCACAATGGAGAAGAGATCAAAAATTATGTAGCAATAAAGGCTTTCAGTGCAGCCGTTTCAGACATTTATGTGTGTCTGTCTAGAAATTCCCCAGCCCTTTCCCTCCAGGCTGTGACTCTGCTCAGGCTGCAACAAGTCATTCCTAACTCCAGCACAGCTTTGTGTGTCCCACGGTATTAAAGCTTCAAGGACTACTTGTTCTCTCTAGATGCATTTGTGGGTCCTTTCTTTCTCACCTCACATTGCCAGCCTTCCTCTAAATCTGTCCAGGGAGCCCCATGGGGTAGGGAAAGGGTGAGAGCCACGAGAACGAGGTGAACATCTAGGCATCCATGGAACATTCATCATCATAGATGTCAAGAGACATCCACCACGTGTATCTTTGCTGTACTGCCCACCAAAATCATAACAGAAGGAAGTATTGCTTTGTTTGTAGCCAGCATGCCCCAACCAGAGGCCCAAGAAGCACTGTCCCCAAACCACTGAGGTGAGGGTCACTGCAGCTGTGCTCCTGCAGTGCTGCCAGCTGCCAACCCTTAGTGGGCACCACTATGTCTTCCCTAAAGCTTTCATTTGAGTCTTTCCATCAAATATCACTGCTTTTACATCTTAGAAAAAAAGAAAAGGGCATTTCTAGCCTTCCTGGCTGCATACCAAGGCTTGACTGACAGATCTCCCCCAGACTCAAGAGTCAGAAATACAAAAACGAGTGTCTTGGACTTTTCTCTATTCCTGCAGATTTTTAAGTCTCCAGCTTTTTAAGCCAGACCTGACTGCCACGTTTGAGGCTCTGGCCACAGAGATTTGGCCAACCAGAGCTATAATGGTGGCTCTGCCCCCATCTGGGCTCCTGCTAGGTAACGAAGCTCCAGGTTTTACACGGCTGGAGAAAACCACCCCTGCTGTTTACCCCCAGCATTCCCCACAGGCACACGGGAAAGGGAAACCCCAGAGACCCTGCAACAAGAATCACTTTGTGCACGTTTTGCCTGCCCACGGCTGCCCCGAGACCTCCCCTGCTCGGGGAGACAGCACCCTTTGGGTGCCCTCTGCCTTGCCCTGGGGAGGGGAGCCCCCTGCCCCAGATGGGTGCCAGCTC
>NW_008619803.1:0-3401 GCF_000691845.1 Merops nubicus | reverse complement strand
GCCGGAGCAGCCCCGGGGTTAGTCCCATCCCCAAGGCCTCGGGCCAGCACCCTGCCAGCAGGGTGAAGCTGGAGCCTGAGCCCCTCGCCCGGGAAACAGCTCGGAAAGGCTCTTCCCTTCCTCACCACCCAGAGGACATTTTGCCCAGGGGTTTCCCTCCCTTGGCCCGGCTGGGGAAGCAGATGCAGGGAGGGGGGTGAGGGACGGCGGTGGGATGCATCGTTTGGGGAATGTCTGCCATCCCAGAAGTGAGTGGAAACAACCCATCTGAAATATGCAGAGCCATTATCAGGCCTGAGCTTAAATAAACTTTACTGTTCATTCAGTGATCAACCTCCCTGGGAGCCGCCAGCTCCATTCATCACTGTCACCTTTTCAAAGTGACTGTGATGACAGTTCATGATCATTAACTAGTAATGGTGTGCTTTGCATTAACAGGAGGGCACATCAAACGGGCAGGCTGGAAGCTCAAAAGTTAACTAAATTATATAATAAACATTCTCTGGCTAACCAGGTACAGATGGTGACAAAAGGTGGGACAGAGTGGCAGGCAGGAGAAAGAGGGGATGGGGGATGCAGGGGGAGAACAAGCACCTTGGCACCCTACCTACTGTGCCACTCGCCCACCCCTCCAGTGGCTGTTAATTAGGGACAACAAAACGTGGGGGTCCAGCTGGAAGGACCAGAGCTGCTCACTGAAGTTGCAGGATTTTAAATTGTGAGCAAAGTTGCCTGAAGATTTCAGAGATCTGCCGTGGCTGAGGGCTTTTTTTTTGGTGTTTGTCTTTTTCTGTTGCCCTCAAATGGCATCCTTTGCAGGCAAAACTGAGGAGCTCCAGGCACAGTTTGGATGGGAAAGACTGAAAATTGAAAAGAAGAGGATGTGAGAAGGGAGATTTCAAACATCTCCTTCATCTCAGAGGGGCAGGATGGATCATCACCACTTCCTGCTGGCACAGAGCACCAGCTACGGGCCCCCACGCATCCTCAGCGCGTGCTTGGAGCCAGAAGGACCCATGCTTGAGCCAGCTCAGGGTAAACAGCCTTGTTTGGAGAACAGCTTGGGAGGTGAGAGCTCCTAGCACAATTCCCAGTGCAATCCCTACCAACAGAGAAACATAAAAAAATTTTTAAAAAAAACAAACAAATCTCATTTTTTCCATCTATTCACTAGCAAAGAAGGAAAAAAAAAATAAAAGAGCTGTAAATCTTTTTAGTAGAATTCATTATATTATATTTGTAACAACATCTTTCACACAGACAAAAATGGTGCCTAGAGTCAGGTTCTAAAGTCCATAATTCAACACTTTAGGGAAATGGAAAAATATTTGAACTGGGACGTCAGCGGGAGCTGCTGGATGCTCAGGGCTCCTGCAAAAGTCCAGCAAACCCAGAGCAGCTAGAAGGTCTCCTACCACTGGCTTCAGCAGCCTATTTAAATGTTTAACTATAGATTTAAGTGGTTTAGATTTAGGCATCCACATCTTAACTGCTCATTTTAACGTTTTAAATTAGTGCAGAGTCACAATCATGCAAACTTTTGTGTTCCCCATGGCTCAGAAATTAAGAAAAAGTCATCAGTCACTGACTGATTTCCTTCACTCCCCACATCTCAGTCCCTTCAGCAGTCTCTCCAGTTATGCACTTCTCCATCGTTTACCCAGCTTTTGTATCAACACCTTCACTGAATAAAAAAATCCCAGAAAAGGTAACCTGGGCTCAGCTTTTATCTGAACCTAAATGGTCGCTGAGGGGGAGGAGAGGGAAAGCAGCTGGCCTGAATTTTACAGCTCCTCACCCAACACTGCTTCAATCTGTACTCGAAGAGCTAACACCCCTGAATGATGCAGGAAACAGTTTTGGACAGGTAATGTCAAAGACCTCCAGTTTTTCAGTGCTGGAATCACCTGTGAAGGGCACTGCTTTCCCCTCTGCAGGTCCAACCGCCTGCCTCCGAGCACCACAGAGCAGATCCACTTCCCCTCTGCTTTGCTGGAAAAGTTGTTACAATTCAGGTTTTCAAAAGACTCTTTTAGATTTGGCTGATTCACTGTTTGGATGCATTATCTTCAAAGCCTGTGGCTTGAGTTTCTGAGGTGCCCAGAGGTCCCACTTGTGTTAGGCAGGGAGAAGATGTATCAGGGCAGTGGGAACCCACAGAGAACAAGTCCCTTGTGCTCCCAGGAGCTGAGAGACCCACAGGCAGAAGGTGCTAGCAAAGTGTTTGAGCAGACTCAAACATTCAAAGCATGATCACCATCTGCTGCCATGTCCCCTGTCCCAGGGGCTGCTGGGTCCCTGCAGCAGGGCAGCAGCAGGAGGACAGAAGCTCTCCCATCTCAGCAACATCCCTGTCAGCCCTGGCTGCTGATAAAATGGGAGCTGCTCCGAGCCCACAGGCTGTGAACTGCTTTGAGTAAGACTCATCTCTGCCTTCCTCCAGTGCTTCTGCACAGGGAGGCACCACTGACCACTTTGGCCACCTGAGGTCTTTTGGTCCCAAGGCACAAGCCCTTTGTGCTCCCCTGCCACTGTGGTCCCTTTGTCCCCAGCCCTCCCGGGTCTGTCCTGTGCCATAAGCCTGGGTGACAGACTGTGCCCAGCCTGCACTGCCCAGCTGAGCACCCACGTGCTTTGAGGAAGAGCAAAATAAACAGTTGTTGGACATGAAGGTGAAATATCATGCGAAGGCAACAACTTAAACGAGGAGGTGCAGGTAGAGCAACAATCCCTCTCTCTCCAGGCTGAGGAAATGAGAGGGAGACTGAACTTCCCACACAGCTGCCCTCCTTTAAGCTGCAGGAGAAGACGTGACAGTGTCCAAACAGCAGCAAGCAAGCTAGGACACCCGCTGCCTTTCACCCCCTCTCATGCCCTGCCAGGACCCCAGCTGGGCTCTGCTGCCTGCCCAGCCCCACACTCCTCCTCAGGACCACTGGGACACCAAGCGTGTGCCATCCTGTGAGACCAGAGCCTTTCAGGAATCACACAGGATGGAGAAGCTTTATTATTTTCTCCAGAGATTTATATTGCTTGTGGGATGTTGCTTAAGAGATCTTTCTGTCCCTTTTCCTTGGTCCTAGAACAATACTTCTGACAGAACAGAAAGGGGGAAAACTGCAATTGGTTTATGATTTGTTCTTTTATACATGCAGATGTTTCACTAACGTTTTCAATAACAATCCACCCTGGCAAGCAGTGGGTGAGAGAGGAAACACAGCCAGAGATTTCTGAGTCCTGTTCCTGGTCCCTTCAGTCACCAGCTGTGTCACCTCATCTGAGTCACCCCAGGACAGCTTCATGCATCCACCTCCTGCCCCTTTTTCTGCTGCATCTCCTTAGATAGTGAGCATGTCATGGGGCAGGAGCTATTTCTTTTAGAATGTCTGTGCAGCACCCAA
>NW_008619802.1:0-4312 GCF_000691845.1 Merops nubicus | reverse complement strand
CTGAACGAGGTCGCTGCGTTGCTGGTATGCAACACAAGAGCTCTAAGCAGTTGAGGGCCTTGAGTTGTGCTTCCCTCAATTCCTTTGGATGATGCTGATGCTTTTGTCCAAAAGACTTAATTGCTGAGATAAATCACAGGAGAAATACTCTTCACCTGGTGGTCAGATCAGTCTTTTGAATGGTGGGATTATCTCTGTCCTGTTCCCTGGCAGTTTCCAGTTCCATATCCAGTGAAAGTTCAATTATTTTTGCAAAATGAAGTGGTACTAAAAAGAGATAGAGAGCATACAATGCCAAAGTCCCCTCCAGCATTTATGGGAGGTAGGACATGTATATTAAGCTGGGGGACAGCACTTAGCAATCCTCTCCCAACCTGAACAAGTTATCTGAACTCTTCCAGTGAAAGGGAGGAACTAAAGTTTCCTATAATGCTATTTAGATCTCACCTGAAAATTGACAGTAGAATTTCTGAGAAGTTCTGGGAAATGACAGTTTGCAATATGTTTACCATCTGCCAGTATAAAACAATGTCAGACTAAGCCACCAAAAAGGCACAATCAAATCGTCATTAAAAATAAGGCCACCTCATTTTTAGGGGCATCTCATAAGTTAGTGTCCTTGTGTAGTTACAGTGTAAATACACCTGCAAGCAAACTTTTCCCTCGGTGTCTAAGAATGAGTCAATACCTCAAGCTTCTCCTGGGCTGAACCTCACCACAAACTCCTGTTTCTGTGGATAGAACGTGCATTAAATAAGACCAAGAGTGATGCATAATGAAAACAAAATTCTTCTGTTAATAGGTAGATGCCCAGGAACGAAGCAGAGTGACACATTCTGAGTGTTATTTCCAAGCAAATATTGATTGTTGTTTGTAAAGAGATAGCACAGGATGTAAAGCCATCCTGAGATCATAATAATAGCTTACTGCGGTCAACTTAAATATAACTGGTATGACCCTTTAGGCAGATACCAATCCAAATGATGAACGCAGGTCTTGACCTTTGACTTTGTTCTTCAAATCAGTATTTCTTGTACACATGCTTTCAACAGGTTATTAACTTTGGAGTGAACTATTTTCCTAAGTATGCTTCATTATAGTTCTGCTAAGGTTGATCTACAATCCTAGTAGTTTTCGCTTGCAGAAGGACCTAACGGATCACTATTACACTCTGTTGGACATCTACAGACACACACAATTAACTCTGAGAACTTTATCTTTTCCATTGGTTAGGTCTCATTTTATCAGAGGATTCAAATTAGCTGGCCAGGTGTTTTTCAGCACTACCTTTCAAAGACAGATTTAGCTTTGTCTGGTTTAGAATAGGAATGTTCCTGAATGACGAAGGAAATTAATTTTGACCATCTGACATCATCTAGAAGAAAGGTATGAGAGTTTTATGTGCCAAGCAGGTCAGAAACCTGCACATAAGATAAGGTTTGCCACTATTCTACTCTTAAGCACTGAAGCAACTGAATGAGCATAAGCCATAAACTCCAGCCTTGATCACTCAAGCACATGATATAGTTTAGTGTTCCAATGTCTAAGGTGTCACCTTGGTAGGAGTTATTGAGCAAGTGGTCTCAACAATTGCCCCACTAATTGTGAACAGCTAATATTGCTTCTCATTATCCTTCTGCAGCAGAGTCATAAGCAAATAAGGCAGGAGGAGATCTTAAGAGACATGTGACTTCCAGTGAAATGTTTTGACAGCAGAGCCAATTAACACAATTGCCTATTGCAGAAATTTTCCAGTCCATGTCCTTCAGATTCTTGCTCCCGAGCATAATTTTCCCTGATCCTCATGAAACCTCAACAAAACAAAATCAGACTGCATCAGAAAGCAAATTCTTTCTTATGCTACCTATACAAATAGGGCTTTCCTTCAAGTAAGATATCTCAGAGCACCAGGCCAGGGAAAGTGTTTCAGTAATTGACTGTCAGAAGTTGAAATGCTGGGGTTTGAACCCTGAGCCCTGAATTAAGGTTGATATATGGGTGATTCCCACAGCCCTTCATACAGAGGAGGGGAGTTTGCCTTTTAGCTTCCCCCCAGGGTGCGGCCGGCCCTGCAGGGAGAGCCATAAGGGAAATGAGCCCCAGGGGTCCCGCACTGAGTTGACAAAGGTCAGGTGTCTGCTTGGGGATAAAAGCTGGGACCACTGGCAGGAAGGGAGGAGAGTCTGCTCCATGAAGTGCACCCCACAGAGCTTCCTGGTTCAGGAAAGACCTCCTGACTCTCCCTGGAGCTGGGCCCAGGTCAGTTTAGACCTTTACGAATGTGGGCGGATCAGGTGACAGTTGCTGTGTGGGCACCTTTGTCTTGTTTGGCATTCTGGTCTGGCTGTTTCCCTTGCCTACTATGGGAAGCCTTGGCTCACTGTTTATACAGCCTGTTGTGGGTCGGATTGTGTCTTTCCTGGGATTGTGGGGGGTGGTGTCGATTGTATGTGAACTGGTTGACTTGTTTGTACCCCCAGTGGTCATTCATGGCATGCCTTTCTCGTTGTCAAAACATTCTACTTATTGGTTTGCCTTTCTGCTGGTTGCATTGTTCTTTTTAGGCCTAGTCATTGGCAGAACTGTCTGCCAAACTTTTTCAGTAACTTTTGAACCTGTTGCGATTCCTGAACCAATTCCCACCTCATCTCATCAAAGGCTGAAGGGCTCAAAAACTTATGTTCTCACAAACTTTGTGAAAATCAGGGAATATAAAGGGAAACGATCAAAATAAGGATCTCTGTTGTTAGAAGAGTTGAAGCAAAACATCAAGTTATCCATTACGTTTGCTTTGGCCAGGTGATCAGCACGTGCATCTCCAAATTTATAATGACACCTGCATTCCATAGTCATCGGTCTTGGGGTGGTACATGGGCAGTGTAGGAACAGAGCTGTAGCTCTGCAGTGATGGATGGATAGGAGAATGTACAGGAATACCATTCCCAGGCTGCTTGTGGAGTAACTTCACACAGTTTTCTACTTCTTGCCTGGCATTCTTTCTTTCCTAGAAAAAAAAAAATCACTATCACTCTCATTGCAGTAGGTCTGTTGTCATTCATGGCTAAGACCAGGAAAAGGGAAATCCCAAGGAAGTATGAGCCTTTTGACTAAATGAACAAATTAAGCCAAATTATGGAGAGCAGATTCCTATATTGATTTGAGACAAGGTGTTCTTGACATTACTTTTTCTGTCATTCTCTCTTTAAATTTCTTTATTCTCTCCTCTTCTTCTGACTAAACCTTATGAAACCGCTTCTCTGGTTTCTCTCTCCTTTTTTCTTTTACAGTTGTCTTGCCAATTCACTCTCACCCCAGGACCACTGCTCTCCCTATATTGCCTCCTCTGCCATGCCATTACAGGGGAGATCTAGAGAAGCAAAGATAGTTATTTTGCCAGTTTCTCGTGGGTCTAGTTGTTTGGACATGTTTTTGCAACCGTAAAATATTTTTAATAAAGTTTGAGAGGGGAAACTATTTGCATTAAAAATATTTACTTCTGACAAAATCTTTTATCTTAAAGATAACACAGGAGGGAATATCTTGAGGAAATGTGATTACTACTGGGATAGAGAGTGGTAAATTGACTTCAGATATAGGATACTTGTATGCATCTGGAGCTAAGGAAGAAATGCTAGTTTCTTACATGTATAAATGTCTTTGCTTTCTTTTCTTCATTCCTGGTAATTTGTTCTTGCACATATTTTGAATTTAAATGTGGCTTTCTTGACAGGACAACCCCTGTCAATCAGGGCTGCTTTTGTTTCTACACAAGACTGCAAACTAGTTCAGCAATGGAAGCAATACACCTGCTACCAAAGTTGAATGAAAAAGTTTACTGGTTTTAAGTGAACTGTGCTGCTTTAACTATCTGCATTTTAAATAAGGACTATCCATTATTGAAACATTTACAGACTATTTTTTTTTAAGACTTAAATCTGAAACTTCAACCATTCTGGTTTTAAAAAATAATAGTAGTAGTTTGTTTTTTTTTTTTTTAGGTGAAAAAAAAGGAAAACATTTTGATACATTTACCTCCCGATGCAACTCCTGATTTCATGCATTTTGTCTTATTCAAGTGAATACGGTTTACGGGGCAGGGCTCGAAAGGCCAGACTCCCTTCAGCATGATATAGAACAGTAAGGGGGGAAGAGAAAGCCCACGGTACAGAAGCCAGCTGAGAAGCGAACACGTGAATAGGGAACCCGGCGCTCTCCCTTTTCCATAGCTACAGGTTGAAACACGAAGACGACGGACACGACGAACTATCAAGCTACAACTTGTACCAGGGAGAGCTGACCACATCACAAGCCC
>NW_008619801.1:3218-7554 GCF_000691845.1 Merops nubicus | reverse complement strand
GAACGAGAGGACGTAGAGGGCCAGCTGCGGGGGAGGGGCCCGAGTCACGGGGGCACAATGGGCCCCTGAGACTGGTCCCCGGTGCCCAGCACCTTGGCTGGCCCGTCCCTGCCACCCAGCACCACAACCAGCTGTCCCATGCCACCCAACACTGGGGAGGCCACCCCTTGAATCCTGGGGTCAGTTTTGGGCCCCACCCTCCCAGCAGGACAGAGAAGGAAAAACGAAGCTGCTGGGGAAGGGTCTAGAGCCCAAGTGTGGTGAGGAGCAGCTGAGGGAGCTGGGGGTGCTGAGCCTGGAGCAAAGGAGGCTGAGGGGAGACCTTCTGGCTCTCCACAGCTTCCTGACAGGAGGCTGGAGCCAGGTGGGATTTAAATCTCTTGTCCCAAGTGACAGGGCAAGAGAAACGGGCCTCGAATTGCCCCAGGCGAGGCTGAGGTTGTCCCTGAGGAACAATCTCTTACCCCTGGCTGTCCAGGGCAGTGGTGGAGTCCCCATCCCTGAAGGGGTTTCCAAGATGTAGAGATGTGGTGCTGAGGGACATGGGTCAGTGGGGACCTGGCAGTGCTGGGGAATGGTTGGACAAGATGATCTCCAAGGTCTCTTGCAACCAAAACAACTCCCTTATTCTCTGATTCCATGAGTCTATGCTTTAGCCAATTGGTGGAGTCATAAAAGCGAGACAAGCTCCCTGGTGCACGAACCCGTGTTCAGGGCAAGGAAACCCCTGGGCCACCTGAAGCCAGGAGGTGCCCGAGATGTTCCAGGGAGCGTCAGAGTGGGATAGGAAGCAGGGAGAGGTCAGTAATTGGCTAAGGTGACCCTGAGCTAAGTGTGTGGTGGGTTGGCTTAGCAGAAAGACTTCAAGAGAGACCTTCTTGTGGCCTTGCAATATTTAAAGGTGGCCTACAAGAAAGATAGGGAGGGACTTTTACCAGAGAGCGTACAGACAGAAGAAGGTGGGATAGTGTGAAACTAAAAGAGGGAGATAGGGACTGGAGAGAAGGGAGAAATGTTTGACACTGAGGGTGGTGAGCCCCTGGCCCAGGTTGCCCCGAGAGGTGGTCACTGCCCCATCCCTGGAACCATTCCAGGTGAGGTTGGCCAGGACTCTGAGCAACCTGCTCTAGTTGGGGATGTCCCTGCTCCCTGCAGGAGCGTTGGACAAGATGAGCTTTGCAGGCCCCTTCCCACCCAAACCATTCCATGATCTCCAACTCACCTCCTTGGGCAGCAGGGAAATGAAGTCTCGCTGGAACTGGGGCTCAATGACTTGCATCATGTACTTGATCTGGGAGGGCTCACAGCGGTCGATGAGCTCGTCCAGAGCCAACAGCTTCTCCGGGCCGCTCCACCGCTGAGGAGGGACACCAGTCACGACGCCTGCACGCACAGCAGGACCTCGCAGGCTCCTCGGGGCTCTGTGCCCCCACCCCAACCCGCACAGAGACCTCCTCCACCCGCAGGAGCAGGGTAGGGCTCTGGCACCCAGACCCCGAGATGGAAGAGCTGGAGATGAGGCTGGGACCTCCACAAGTCCCAATCCCACAGGATGGAACTCGGGTGCTCTGTGATGGTGGAGAAAGTCACGACACTGAAGAAGGGAAGCAGGAGTGGGGTACACCACTTCTGTGGTAGGGTTGGTCTCTCCTCCCAAGGAAGAAGGCACAGGAGAAGAGGAAACAGCCTCAAGTTGCCCCAGTGGAGGTTGAGGTTGGCCCTGAAGAACAATTTCTTCCCCTTGAGCGTTGTCCAGGGCTGTGCCAGGCTGCCCAGGGCAGGGGTGGAGTCCCCATCCCTGGAGAGGTTTCCAGGCCGTGGAGATGTGGCGCTGAGGGACACAGGTCAGTGGGGACCTGGCAGTGCTGGGGGATGGTTGGACTCCATGACCTTAAGGGTCTTTTCCAACCAAAATATTTCATGATTCTACAAGTCCATGACTCTATGACCCTATGAGCTCCTTCACCCAGGACAAAAAAATCACCAAAAACCCTCCGTGGGACCCAACCCCTGGCCTGTGGTGGGTTTCCCAGCAATGACTCCCAGGGCTTGGCCCATCCACCCCAGAGCTCCTGGGTGCCCCGAGGCGAGGCCCTGGGCCTGGTCCCACCCATGTGTACCTGGAAGGTGCGGAGCCAGTCCTGCAGCTCGGGCGGGGGGACGACCGAGGGGATGTGGCGGCGGCGGGCCTGCCCTGACTTGGCGTTGCGCAGGTCCCCGAACGTGGTGGTGGGGCTGGGCGTGCAGGGACCCAGCGTCCTGGACGAGACCAAAGCCAAGGTGAGACTTGTCAACGCTGCTCTGGGCCACCATGAAACAGCTCCCAGGAAAGAGGTTCCCACAAACTACCAGCTGTGAGCCTCCTGACTGCCCAAATCCTTCCCCACCACATCCACCGCTTCCCCACCAAGTCCACCAGACCACAGCCACCACAGAGTCCTCTCAGCCTAGCCTGCTCCACAGCACAACATAGTCATGGACTGGCTGAGATTGGTGGCACCTCCAGAGGTCCTCTGGTCCAAGCCCTACTCCAACAGGACCACCTTGATGACTTGTTTATCTCCCAGGGAGGGAGACTCCACCTGCCCCTCCCAGAGGATGGGGGCAGGACCTGCAGAAGGTCTCCCCACGGCCAGGTGCCCCCTCACCTGCTGTACTCGGAGCCCTTGCGGAGCTTCTTGCCAGGGGACAGGGCTCGGCCGTCCAGCCCGTTCTCCGACTTGCGCTTCATCTGCCGGGGGAAGGCGAGAAGCTGAGGGGGGCTGGAGTGGAGCTAAGGCCCACCCCTGGCCACCCATCCCCTGCCCAAAGGGACAGAGGGACCCTGCCCAGCATGGCTGGTGAGCCAGCGCTGGGGACCTGAAGAGGAAGATAAGTAATGAAATCATGGAACTGTTTTGGGTTGGAGGAGATCTTTCAGGTCATGGAGTCCAACCATTTCTATAATCCTGCTAAATATGTAACAAACAAGATTTCTTAGGTTGGAAAAGACCCTTAAGAACATTGACTCCAACTGTGAACCCAGCACTGCCAGGTCCCCACTGTCCCATGTCCCTCAGCACCACATCTCCATGGCTTGGAAACCCCTCCAGGGATGGGGACTTCACCACTGTGCTGGGCAGCCTGGCACAGCCCTGGACAACCCTCAAGGGCAAGAAATTGTTCCTCAGGGATAATCAACCTCCCCTGGTGACCTCCCCAAAGGCCACCTGAGCTCCAGAGCTGGCAGAAGTTAACTGCTGTGGGAGAAACGAAGCTTGGTCCTTCCATGGAGCATATCAGACCTGACAGGGAAACATCAGCAAGAGCTGCACAGGGACAAGGACAGTGGCTGAGGAAATGTACTGGTACCTTTGGAAGACCCATCCCTGGAACCATTCTAGGTGAGGTTGGCTGGGGTTTTGAGCAACCTGCTCTAGTTGCAGATGTCCCTGCTCCCTGCAGGGGCATTGGATAAGATAGCCTTGACAGGACCCTCCCACCCAAACCACTCTGTGATTCAGTAGTTCCATGGCCCTTTTAGCTGGTTTTCTCCCCATTTCTGGTTTTAGAAGAGACCAATGGATTTGAGCAACCTGCTCTCAGGGGAGGTGTCCCTGCCCATGGCTGGGGGCTCGAACTGGATGATTTTTAAGGTCCCTTCCAGCCCCAACTCCTCCATGACCCGTCTGGCCCCTCTCCAGCCACGGCTTGGTGGGGAGCAGGCACTGGGATGCTGAAGCCTCATAGCCCCATGGCCAGGGCATGGAACTACTTGGAAACCCCAGAGAGATCCGGGCTGGGGCACACAGCAGATGGAGCCCACGTCCCTCCAGCTCCCTGCAAGAGGCTAGCAAAGAGGGTGGGGTGGCTACCAGAGGGTGCCAGGCAGCCCCCAGCTGAGAACACCCAAGAACATCCGGTGGGGACCCCGGGCCGCAGGGGTGGCTCCGCTCCCCGGGGGGTTACCTTGGGGCGCACGTGCCGGAGCAGGGCCCCATCCTCCGTCCGCTGCAGGTAGTCAATCCACCGCTCCCCGATGGTGTAGTAGAAGTAGATGTTGCCGCTGTCCTCCCCTTCTTCGCTGCAGCAGCTCCCCTCTTCCTCCTCCTCCTCTTCCTCCTCCTGCTCCACGCAGACGCTGGAGCTGCTGGGCTCCCGTGCCCCATGCCCACCAGAGACATTGGCCCCTGGTCCTGATGCTGGGCTCCCCTTCCCAGCGCGCCCTGGCTCCCAGGCGCCCGAACCATCCCCCTCCTCCTCCTCGTCTTCCTCCACCTCAGCCACCACCTGCAACACAGTGAGAGGCAGGGTCAGGTCTGTGGCCTGGCTCTGTTGTGCCCCCGCCCTGGGGAGT
>NW_008619801.1:2239-2826 GCF_000691845.1 Merops nubicus | reverse complement strand
TCGTGGCTGCGCTGAAGGTCATGGGGAGTTGCCGGCCGGGATTCTCCCGGCTGCACTTGGGGCCTGCGGGGCCTGAATCCGCTCCAACACCATCGTCACCATCACCATCATCACCATCCTCCTCCTCCTCCTCCTCCTCCTCCTTCTCCTCCTCTCTCTCTCTCTCTCCCTCTTGGCAAACCCCACACGGCGGGCCCTGGGGCACAGCACCCGCTCGCAGGAGGCACCAGGCACCACCTCTTCTCCAAGCTCCCCCAGAGCATCAAGTCTCAGGCAGGAGGTTCAGGGTTCCTTGGTCAAGTTCCTTCATTCAACTAGAAAAGCTTGAAAACCCCAAAAACTCCTCCCACAGCTTCTCCCTGGGGGGGTGAAGCAAAAACTGCATCAGAGAGGTGGGATGAGCTGACCAGAGCCAGGGTGAGAAGGGGGAGCAGGCAGCTGAGCTGTGGGAACACAGAATCCTCAAATCCCAGCATGGTGGGGTTGGAAGTGACCTCTGGAGATCATCTCCTCCAACCCCCCTGCTCCAGCAGGTCACCCACAGCAGGGTATCCAGGATCACATCCAGGGGGTTTGGGAACCACCCC
>NW_008619801.1:0-2208 GCF_000691845.1 Merops nubicus | reverse complement strand
CCCCCCGGCCTCTCTGGCCAGCCTGCTCCAAGCTTGGCCACCTTCACACCAAAGAAGTTTCTCCTCCTGCTCAGGTGGAACCTCCTGGGTTCCAGTTGGTGCCCATTGCCCCTTGTTCTGCCACTGGGCACCACTGACAAGAGTCTGGCCCCAGCCTCTTGCCCCCTGGGGCTCTTGAGCTCTTCAAGCATTGCAGGAAGATGTGCTCCTGAAAACATCCCCGAGATGAGCAGGTCTGTGCTGGCCCACAAGGCCGCCAACAAGGCAGGGGATGGGACAGAGATATATAGGCTGTGGCCTCTTCAGCTGCCGGCTCAGGGAGGAACTTCCCTCCACAACCAGCTCTGGCCTCCAGTGGTGGCTGGGGTGGAACCCCCCGGGTGTCCACAGGCCCCTGCGGATGGCCAGCTGCCCGAGGCAGGGGCAGCAGGGAGCCACCAGCAACCCCTGGGCCACAGTACTTGGGGATGTGAGGGCAGAAGCATCACAGTGGCCAGAGCAGCTCAGGGGCCACCACAGCCTCCGGCCAGACACTGCTGGGCCTGGAGCATCTTGGCCTTCCCATCAGGATGCTCCTGAAGCAAGTGGCCACCTCAGAGGAAGCTGTGGCCCACCGGCTGCTGGATAGGGTGTGCCATCCCTTGGGTGCCCCCAAAGCAGATGGGTCTCCTCCCCCACCAACCTCCATCCCTCCACCAGCCCCCCAGTGCAAGCACCCTCCCCGGTTCGGGTGAGGACCACCCCCACACCTGCTCCCACCTGGGGCACGGGAGCTTGGCTGTCCCCGGGCAGAGCCGGGCCCCCCCTCGCAGCCTCCTCGCTGCCCGGCCGCCGGCGGCACATCATCCGCTGGCTGTTCAGCTCCAAGATGCGGGTGGTGATGCCTTTGACGTGGAGAAGGTCATCCACCGAGTTGAAGCCCTTCAGCTCCTGACAGAAGAGAAGGAAGATGGAAATGACCTCAAGTTTCCCCAGGGGAGGTTGAGGTTGACCCTGAGGAACAATTTCTTGCCCTGGAGGGTTGTGCAGGGCTGTGCCAGGCTGCCCAGGGCAGTGGTGGAGTCCCCATCCCTGGAGGGGTTTCCAAGCCATGGAGATGTGGTGCTGAGGGACATGGGTCAGTGGGGAACTGGCAGTGCTGGGGAACAGTTTGATTCCATCATCTTAAAGGTCTCTTCCAACCAAAACAGTTCTGTGATTCCAGGACTCTAGGATTGGATATGGAGCTGAGAAACCCAGTGAGCACCTCAAGCAGGATCCAGCTCCCCCCTGCCCACCCAGACAGGCTTTTTCCTGCCTGGTCCACTGCTACCAGCACCTCACACAGAACGTTCGCCTGCTCCCAGCACTGATGGCACCTCCCATAAAGAATGTCTTTGGTGTGAGGGTGGCCGAGCCTGGAGCAGGCTGCCCAGAGAGGCTGTGGAGTCTCCTGCTCTGGAGAGATTCCAAACTCTCCTGGATGCCATCCTGGGCACGCTGCGGTGTGTGACCTGCTGGAGCAGGGGGCTGGAGATGAGCTCCAGAGGTCCCTTCCCATCCCCATCACGTTGGGGCTCAGTGAACGGACACCAGTGCTGGTGCCAACATGGGAAGCAGTGGCCTAAATGGAGGCTGCAGACCCGGGAAGGGCACTTGTGGCTCCAAGCTGAGCAGTGCCAGGACTGGACAATAGGACCTCTGTCATCTGCAGCTCCAGGGATGGGCCACAGCCCCCACCAGGCACACGGAGACACACACACGTGTCCCCTGCACTCTCTGTCCTGAGCAGCACCACCCCTGGTTTTCCCTGCACCCCAGACAGATACCAGGAGCTTCTGCCACCAGCCCAAAAGGCCCGATCCAGGCAGGCACAGTGTGGCTGCCACCAAGGGATGCAGCCCACATTGGGTTGAAGACACATGAAAGCTCCTCCAGCTCCAAGCCCCCACCGTCGATAGGGACACTCCCAGTAGAGCAAGCTGCTCAGACCCCTCTCCAAGATGGCCTTGAACACCCCCCGGGACAGGGCACCCACAGCTTCCACCAGGCAACCTGGGCCAGTGTCCACCAGCCCCAGAGCAAAGAACTTCTGTATGTCTAACCTAAGCCTCCTCTCTCGGCTGAAAGGCACCCAGGCTGCTGCCCCGGGTTCTGTCCTGGGGATGGGCGCCCACTTCCTCCCTGGCATCCCCTTCCCGGTGACACGGACGCTGGGGTCAGATGAGG
>NW_008619800.1:10800-32116 GCF_000691845.1 Merops nubicus | reverse complement strand
TGAGTCGGGCGCACAGGCTGACTTCTCCAGAGCATCTGCTCACTTTTCATGAAAGAATTATTTTACGCTCTAGGTCTTAGGTTTTACTTTCAGTTGTTTGCTTTTTTTGTTTTTTTTTTCTGGCTACCCCACGCTCTTCTATTTCTGCACTTAGTGCAGTGAAGCCCTTTCCCCAGGTCGGAGGTTCCTAAGCTGATGGATGGAGCACGGCCATGGAGCGCTGATCGCCAGGCATGGCCCCTGTCCTAATTTCCAGCTTCTTCTGCAGGTGTTTTGACTTTCCCGTTCCCCTCCTGCCTGCCCGGCCCCGGCTGCAGCTGGGAGCTGAGGTAGCAGAGCTGCCTGTGGAGACAGTCACACAGGAAGTGAAACGAAGAGGGGCCCTTGGGAACAGGAGACATGCCAGCAGGCTGGAAACGGCCGTGCCTCGGCAGGGGAGCAGGAGAAACCCAGCTTCCTCCCAGACAAACCATTGACCAGCGTCTCGAGGGGAAGGAGCCGTGGGTAGGGAGAAGCAGGAGCGTGTGGGATGCGCTGTTAGCCGGAGGAGAAGGTGCTGGGGGGCCAGAGGCAGGAGGCAGCGGAGGAAAGTAACAAATACAGGGATGTGTAGCACGTGGAGAGCTTCTTGTTTAGGTGAACTGTGTGGTGGGTGCCTGGGCGTTGTGCTGCCGTGGATGTGTGCTCCACAGGCCTGGTTCTGGTGGCCAGCTGTCCCACTGGATCTTGGGATGGTACCTGCTGGGATGCAGGGGTGATACCACACTGATCCCCCCTCTGTGGGGAGCTCCATGAACAGGGACCAGGCTGTACTCTGGGGGAGAGCTGCCCATCAGCAGGGACGTTGTCCCCAAGTGCCACCTCGCAGCCGTCCAAGATGGAACACATCTGGAATGCTGCATCCCTGTGCACCACATCCCTTTGCTGGCTGCTGGCTTGCCTCCGGTGTGTCTGGGTTGCCAAGCTGTGGGCAGACAGAAGGGAGGTGATATCCTGGAGGCAGCGAGGCTCTGTGGTTAAGTATCTCAGGTAGGATCACAAAACAGGCGGGTTTCAGGGCTGGGAAGTATTTAGTTTATGGGGTGTTTTTGTTCCCCCGACTCTCTGTGGAGGGCTGTGCAGCTCAGGGTGTGACATGGAGGCTGAAGATCTCACCCCTGTATGTGTTGGCTGTGGGTAGCCAACGGGCTGATGATCTTCTGGTTTTTACTTGGAAAAGTGGGAATTTATCAGCAGTTAGCACTGGCTGAACTTCTGTGAGTGTGAAAAGCACAAATCTCTGTGCTTGAAGTAAAAACTGGCTGGTTGGCAGAGGGAGAGTTTATCAGTGGTCCCTCTGGATCCAGCAGTGGGATGGGGGTACCCGGGTAGGTTTCCTCGGAGGTGGCAGCGCTGAGGAGTGGCCGGTGCCATCCCCAGCAGTGGGAGGTGACACTGGTGGGTGGTGATGCAAGGCTGTTGGTGGATGATGCAGTGTCAGTATGCTAATGCTGTAACTTAATATAGCTGCCTTACGACTTTTTTGGTAGTAATTACAGGCCAGCAGCTGTACGTGGAGCTGGTTAAAATCACTGGTTCCAGTTCAAACAGCGCTGGTGCGTTGTGTGGTGTGAGTGAGGAGGAGGATGCACGCTGCTTCCTCAGCAGCACACGGACACAGGGGCAGCATTTGGCCCGTTTGGGGATCTCTGCACAGCCTCAGGTTTGAACTGGAGTTATCCTGTTGCTGTCGAAGGAACTCCAGGCTTTCTGTCTTATGCTCTTACACTTCTATTTCGGGTGTGCTCGTCGCTAGCCCTGCCTGCCCAGCTGGGAAGCACCCTGACTTTCTCACTAAACCACTCCTGCTGCGCTGCCTTGGCAGTCAGGAGTGATGCTTGGCATGAGGGGAGTCACCTTCTGACATCTTTTGGGTAGCACTGGAAGGATTTTGAACATTTAGCCTAAAGTTCATTCCGATGCGCTGAGGCCGGGTTTGAGATTGTCTCAGGCTTTCAGTGGTTCCTCTCAAAATGCTGCCTGTGGGGTGAAGTCCTTGGGCCACTCACCAACCACACAAAAGTCACAACAGCTAGGGCCAGAAATTGGGAAGGCCTGGGCTGACAAGGTGCTGTGGTGGTCAGCAGAGCTCAGGGTTTGGGCTGTGATGGAGCCCTCACCTTGGGTGTAACTTGCAAATGGAAAATGGGTTTTGCTGGCAGTATTTTGATGGCTAAATTTAGAATGTTTTCATTGAGCCTGTTTTGAACCACAAACTTGTAGATGCAATATCTAGATGTCACTGGCTGATAGTAGGTATTAACTGTACTTGGGTGCTTAAAAATTCACATCTTGGGGCATCATTGTTGAGCATATAAATTTTTTTTATACTTACTACACACATTTGAACCGTGAGCTCTTCCCCAGGCTTCAATACTTGGGTTTCCTACTGACAGCCTTGGAGGGGTGTAGCCTTGTGCTTCTTTTGCTTGTGTTTCACGTTTCTCTCCTACATGCCTGCTGCTGGATGAAGTTGTGTGTGTGCTCTGTGCAGAGCTCACGCCTGGGATCACTACCTGTGTGTGTACTGGCTTCTACCCTTGTACCTGTACTGCTCCAATAATGAAAAAGTTGTAAAGAAAATGTGTGCGTTCCCATTTTGAGTGAAAATACACATGGTGAGGTCTTGTTATAAAGTAGGAGAAATTGAACTGTGATGTGGGTTTTATTCCTTCCTCTTCTTAGAATGACCAACATCACAGCCTTGTCCCAGCCACTTCTTGACTCCAGCTTGTCTTTCTCAATCAGTAACACAGAACTGGATGGTGTCTTGTGGAGTGTGTCTGGTTTTCTTTTTTTTCACTCCAAATGTTCCTGAAGACTGTGGTAGCTGAAAATATGGTAGGCTTATTTTTAGACTTGGGGAAGTAACGTTTGCTTTTGTGTAATGCTATTCAAGTTTGAGGTATGGCAGCACACGATCTGTAGAGCAGAATGTGAAGTGCAGGGTAGTTAGCATGTTTTGTTGATTGGTGGGGAAAAAAAAGTGGTACGTGAGGGTTCTCTCCTCTTCTCCCAGCATTAGATAAAGTAACTGTTAGGAGGAGAACGTGCCCTGCTGGACTGGGGAACTCCTGGCCAGCCTCTCAGTTGTAGCCTTTCAAAGTCTGTTCTGGGTAGTTATTCATCAAGTTGTCCCTGCTCTCCCTGTGCTACCTGTGCTGCTTGCTTTAAATTTGTGCCCTTAAAACTTACAAGCTAGAGTTTGGCACTTTATATATAGACATTCTGCTTATTTATACATTCCTATTCTGACTGATGTAAAGACTTGCTTGGGATCTCTTTTTTTTTAGGCTTTTCTAGCCGCCTTCCCCTTTGTCTTGTCTCTGCATTTCCGTGGCATCCCTTCAGCTGGACACGTGTTGACCCCTGCTTGCTGGTTCCTGCTGTATTTCTTATGCACCACCTGGAATTTCTGAGGTTATCCATTTCTTTGAGGTACTTTGTCTGCTCAGCACCACTCTGGCCGAGCGCCCCATGTACAGGAGTGAACCTTGTTGTGGGGTGGATCCTAACATCCATTTTCAGGTGGGGGAAAGCGTCAGTTGCCCAAAGCAAGTGTGACAGGACAGGGACAGAGCAAAGGTGAAGGTTTATTAATGCCCAGTTTCCTATGCCACCTTTTTGCCCTTTTTCTCCTCCTGCTGCTGAAGGGAGCAGCGTTTTACCTGCCTTCTTCAGGCTTGGGCTTCTTGGTGTGTCAGGTCTCAGCTCTCCAGCAGGGCACCAGTAAACAGCTGGTGTTCACCCACGAGTGTGTGTCTGTGTGACCCCTTCAGCATCACCTGGGGAGGCTGCAGCGACCACGGGGCAGGGAGGGATTCTCCCACACAGCTTTCCAGCCTCCTAATTACAGAGCTCCTCGTCGTGGTGCTGGGGCTCTTTCCGCTATGCCCCTCTCCTTCCAGAGCAGGTGAGGCTGGGAAGCAGCACCATGACTCCTGTTTCACCAGCACAGCTCACTCTCAAAGAGTCCATTTGGAGGAAAAAATAAATCTGATGCTGTCATTTGGGCTGTATGGGGAAAAAAATCAAGGTTTAGACAAAGTTTTACCCACTTCTGATGTGCTGATTCTTAAAAAAAAGTTTGACTATGTTGCTGTTTCAGTGTGCTGGAACAAGGCAGAAAGTGGAAAACCTTCACTAGGTGCTGCTGTAGTATTCCCTTTTTCCTCCTCCTGTTTATTATCAGCAGGATTTGCCATGGTTTGGGGTTGCAGGATGGTGCTGGTCAGCTGCAGGTCGGTGTCTGGCTGGAGCTGCTGGACCCCATGGGGCAAAGGCAGCACCAGCTGTTTGTCCCTGTTACTGGACCTTGGAAATCAAGGATTTCAGGACCAGGACCTGATGTTCAGGACCAGCTGATGTCTTGTGTGCTGTGCTAAATTGTTCTCAGCTTCACCTTTGTTCTCCTGTCCTCCCTGGAGAAGTTTTATTGTATTGCCTTGGGTAAGTCACTTCAACCTCTCCGTGCCTTGGCTGTCCCATCTGCAAAGCTGGGTATGAGAGTATGTTACAAAGGAAGTGGACAAAATGTAGCTTTTAACAACAATCCCTTTCATTTTAGTCTCCCTTTTCTTTAGCTTTTATCTCTGAAAAGATTTAACCCCACATCATCCTGTTTTTCAAATGAGAATGGCCAGTAGGATTTAGGGTGAGAAGAGGGGAAAAAAGCCATGGGGTTTACCTCAGGATCTGCAGTGCCAGTGTGTTGCATGAGGAAATACAAGAATTTGGAAGGTCTAGGAGAGTAAATTTAACAGGCAGTTGTAGACACTGAAGGCCAAACAGATCCAGGGAGGGAGTGTCACTGGTCTGGGAAGGGGCTGCAAGCTCCCAGAGTGGGGGGACCAAGGGGCTCACCCCTGACTCAGTTTGTTAATTCTGGGCTTTGGGTCTTTGTGGGTGATGTGCAGAAGCTGGGTGAGGTTTTGAGCTCTGCAGGCTTTCTGCAGTGCCCTGTTACTGGTGAGTCTCTTGTAGCAGCAAAGTCAAGTTTGTGCACCTGTAACTGAGGTGTGCAGAAGCTTATCACTGGGTATGTTTATTTTGTTTTTTAAGAAAGCTCAGTTTTGGGAGGCTGCTGTCCTTCCTGGAGAGCCCTTGGGCATCGACTGGATTCCTCTGGTCCTTCCTCCGACCTCTGGTTTGTGCACAGACCAAACAGATCCCCTGGCCCAGACCTGACCAGGGTCCATTCCCATTTGGAAGTCTTCTGTGGCTCGTGTTGAGTGGTCTGGCGTGAGGGTGATTGGAGTCTCAAGGTGCTCCCAGAGTTCAGGTCTCATTCAGGTGTCAAGGAGCCATTTAGCACACACACCAACCTCTTCTGCTTGTATTCCTTCTTACTAACTTTTGGGGAGGGTGATTGGAGTCTCAAGGTGCTCCTGGAGTTAAAGTCTCATTCAGGTGTCAAAGAGCCATTTAGCACACACATCAACCTCTTCTGCTTGTATGCCTTGTTACTAACTTTTGGTTTTGACTTACTTTTGTTACTCTTATGAGGGAGATGAGCATTTCACCCTCTGTTTCTTCTCCTATATAATTTCCTTTCCTTCCCTCCTTCCTTCTTCTCTCCCAAAAGAACAACAAACAAACACCGAGCAGTATTTTTCAGGAGTAAAACCATTTTCCTGGCTGGTTTTGGGTGACCCTCCAGGTGGAGGCAGCTTGGCCACCACTTGCCTCGTGGGGAGGCACTGGCAAGTTTGGCATTCCAGATGATGTGGCACTGGGTGGCAGCCCTGCCGGAAGGGCCTGACTCCTGCCATGTTTGGAAGAAGAGCTGGTCTCCAATTCCTTTAACCATTACAAGGTGACTAATAACCTGAACACGGTTTCCCTGCTAATTTGCAGTGCCCTGCAGTGAACTCTGCTGCAGCATGAAAGGGATCAGAGTGTGAGCACTTCGTCTGCTGCCCTCGCTGCCTGACGCGTCACCCTCTGACTTGGTTTATTCCTGTATAAACACGAATCAAACCGAATTGCACAGTCCCAGCTGGGTCTCTCTGGAGCCTCTCTGCAAGGTGGAGGCAGCACAGTGCTCTGTGCCCGTGGCTGCCCTCGTGTGAATGGGAGCTGGAGGGATGGGAACAAAAAAAAAGCCTGTAAAAGAGCACTCCCACCAGGCAGCAGATAAGCCCTCTGACAAGGAGTAAACGCTGTTTCTCCCCCTCTGCCCCCTGCTTCCAGTGTCTGCAGCTGGATATAAATGGGTGTTTAAAACATCAGGTACTTGGGAGTTGCTGAAACACGTGGTGGTGAGTGAGGCTGGGTGGTATTTTCTTGGTTTTGCACCTCATCCAGTGAAAATAACTCATGGCTGTGGAACTGTGTGAGCAACGTGGGGAGCTCCAGCAGAGAGGGTGGCAGTGGAGGTTGTGCCTCACCTGCCAGGAAGAGGTTCTGCTAACTCCTTGTACCAGCATTACAGGAATGTTTTTACTCAAAGTTCTGACAAACAGCTTCTAAGAATGTCAGATTGCACCTTAAAAGGTTGGGAATTTTGTCAATCCTGTTTGATGGGAGACCAGCTGAGCATGATAAGTGTGTAGGTGAGAGTGAGCTCATCTCAGGGCACTCAATTTTTATTTTTTTCCCCATTTTCTGTTCAATATCCAAAGGAAGTAGGAGGTTATGATGAGGTCTTGGCATTAAAGCCAGGTTGCTGGAGCTGAAGGAATAAAAGCTTATTTTGTAGCTTTCCAAGGAGGGAAAAAGGAGCCTTGATTGAGTTTTCAGTCGATCTTGAAATTGGTTTTGACATGACCTGTCTCCTTCACTTTGGGTTACAAATACCCAGTTTTACTACCTATAAAGCTATAGGAGTTGGCATTCAAGAAAGTTTTTCTTTTGTTTTACTTTTTTTCTTAAAAATTCAGTAGAACCCTGCCTGTTGAGCAATGCAGGTTAACTGGCTGCTGCTTTCCTCACCTGATGTAGCTGGAGATGCTCTTGCCAGCGTTGGTTCCTGTGCCCCAGACAATCACCCTGCAATCCACACGGGCATTAGCAGCAGATTTTTCTTAAAACAGTTTTGTAAATGCCCAGAGTGTGGTGAAATTATGTTTGGGGCTGGCTCCTAGGGGGGTTATCACTGAAGATGGTCACTAGAGGCTTTCCTCTTAGTTTGGTTTATGCTACAAATAACAAAGACTTTCCAGATCCCAAAATTAGTCAGAAAATGGACTCATTAGCTTTCATGCTAATGCTGATTTACCTATTGCTGTGAGTAGGAGCAGGTTTCTTGGCCTGGCAGCTATGCTCAGTATGTTCATTTGCTGAAATACCCATGTGATCACGAGCTTGGAAATGCTTGCAGGAATTCAAGGAAGTAAACTGGAAGCATTCAGGTTTAATAGGATCTTAGCAAATCCTGTCTGCAGCAGAATTAGGTACCATGGCTGCGTGTGTGTCCCCAGGGCTGTGGGACATACAGACACCCTGAACCACCCCTTGGGATCCATACGTAATGGAAACCTGAAATCCTCTGGGTTTGAGTGGCAAATGGTGAAGTTACCCGTGGGCCAGTTGCAGGCACGGTGCTGTGGAGGGTGGGCTCCCAGACTGGCTTTCTGCTTGTTGGCTTCACAGGTTTATGAGATATGTGGTCTCTGAAAGCAGATCCTGGTTGTTCCAGCACTGGAAGAACCCTCAGCTCGGGGTAGTGCTGCCTGCTCTCTGTTTGGTGTCTGTGGAGGGTGTGCAGTGGAGCTTTGCTCCAGCTGGGGGTTGTGCTCAGGAGGAGCTGAGGGTGCTCCCTGGGCAGCATCTGTCTGTTCTGGGCCATGTGTGCTCTGGGGAGAATTGTGCCCTTAATGCCTTGGTCAGTGCTGGAAATGGGATGGGAGTTTGTCTCAGGCCTTTTTCAAATTCACTTTTGTAGCTGGGGGAAAAGGAAGGTGATGTTTGTAGCAGCTTTTCTACACCTATTCCTGAAAACAGATGATACTGCAAGAAGGCTGTGGGTCATGGTGCAGCTTTTTCTGAGGGGAAAGATCCCAATGAGGAGGTGATGTTCTCCATAAAACTCAACAAGTAATCCTTGCACAGCTTCCAGAAGCTCAGCTCGAGAATAATCTGGGTTGGTTGTGCATAATAATTCCTATTTTCATTAAAGCTCTGCTGCAGGACAGTAAGGTACCCTCACAGCTAAGGCAATCCATGAAAGATTGCTGGTACACAGGGGCTGGTTCTGCTCTGTGGGCTCTGTTGGCAGCATCGAACAGGAGGATTGCTAAGAAAAGCTTCTTGATTGTTTTATCAATAGGTCTTAATATATTTTGCAAATACTGTTGGTGGGAAAGTTTGAGTAGTCAAAAATGAGCAAAATTAATCAGTAACGTAGGATCTGAGGTGGAAAGCAGCATCCTCAGGGGTGATCTGTCACGTGGCACATATGTAGGGTGTCCTGTGGTGGGAGAAGCTCTGAAACTCTGAACTTCTGAAGAAGGTAAACTGCAAACTTTCCACTTAACCCCCTGAAATAACTAGTGGAAACTTTGTGGTGCTGGTGACATGCTTCTGTGTGCTGCAGGAACGTTGGGGTCTGGGCAGCAGAGCCCACCTCCCGACTGCTTCCCTTCAATCTTTATTCCAGCAGTCTGCTAAAGATATTTAAGATTCCTCTGCTTTTTCTCCTTCCTTTAACAAAGGTGTCCAGAGAGGGATGCATCAATTCCTTTACGCTGGACCAAAAGCTGGTTTTAAACCAGAAGATGATGGTTTAATAAGCAGCCAGGACTTTCCAGTGATGGAAGTCGTGCTGGGAACAAAAAAGTGTGACTCCTGTCAGTTAAGACCTGATGGGTGACTTATTTCTGGGGTGCCTGAGAATTATGATGATGAAGACTATAGAAGTAGTTAAATAAGATTCATTTTAATATTGTGCAAGTTATTGATCCCTTGGGACATTTAGATACACAAACTTGATAAGAAGATCTCCTTTGCAAAATGCTGCTTGGTGTAATTGTGACACCTCTGGCTGTTTTCCACCCAAAATGTTGCTGTGGACATCAGATGTTGTTGTGAGTAAAGCCACTAAATTTCATCTTGCTCCTCTTTGATATCCATTTGCTTTCTGCTTGTTTCGGGGTCAAGGGACCCTTCCAGGTTTATTAACAGTGATCAGGCTCACTCCAGATTAAAAATCCCCCTCGATCCCCAGAGTGATAATGACAATTTTAGTCCCTTTTCCCTTCCAGCTGCAGGACGAGGGGCTGAACCCCAGCCCCACAGCCTTGTCTTTAGTGCAGCCGTGGCGTGTGGTGCTCCTTTGATCTCAGGTGGGGGATGCACTCTGCAGCCACATCAAGTTTTGTGTGCCGAGGCTTTGAATTAATTAATGATGGTGGCTGTGCTCGGCTTCCCCTGTAAATAGGTGTGGCCTCTGGGTCCCTGCCAAGCTGCCATTTCATTCCCTTATTTGGATTTCTGAACGGTGTCATTCTCCACACACACCCTCGGTTGTTAGGTTTTTAAATCATATAGTTGGGGAAATGAATATTGCTGCTACAAAATTATGAGCTTATGGGTTATTAGTGTACCCCTACAGCTGAGGTGAAGAATGTGTCCTTCCTGGAGGATGGGATCTTGAGCTTGAACTCCCTCCCCAAATTGTTTTTGGAAAAAAGGTTCCTGCTTCATTTGCAGTGGCTGATGCTGAAGCCAGGTAGGCACATACCAGATTATTCAGGTGGAATCAAGTCATCGTATTTTAGCTGATGGCAGGTTGGCCAATTTAAGCCAGTGGCACGTGGTGAGCCCAGCCTGCCTGCAGAGCACAGCAGAACCTCATTGCAGGAGTGGGTGCTGGCAGGGCAGGGGGAAGCAGGCCCCCAAAACAGCCTCCCAGAGCAAACAGGATCCATGCACAAAGCACATCTTACTCCAGCAGGAAAGGAGAACAGATTTTTCCACCAGAGCTAGAAATAACAATTTGCCACCTGCTTTCTTTTTTTTTTCCTGTTGTTTAAATCAAATTAAAGGTCGCCCCTCTTTTCAGTCCCCATCTTTCCTAGTGAGAGCTCCAGAGCTCCCCAGTCTTGTTCCTTGGGGTTGCTGGGCACTGGAGGGGAGGTGATAAATTCACACGCACGTCCCTCTTCCCCTGTTTAATATTCTGCCAAACAGTTCTGCAAACACATTTCATAACGCTGCCTCTTTGCATAGAACAGAGACACCCCCTTCCTCTCTCCAATACCTTCTGGGTCTGAAAGCAGCAGATAGTAATTCCACATCTTGGAAAACACGTTGATAGGACAATCCGCGGAGAGCGGCACCGCTGGGCCACGGGGTTGCCCTGGATCAAAAGCAGTTCACTGCAACTGCTCAGGATGGAGGATGGCTGGGCAGGATCACTCATCCCAAAGGAAGCGTGGGACGTGGCTGTCCTGCAGTGTCTCAGTCACAGAGATACTGGTGTTGGTCTTCATTGACCTGGGCCGTTAATATTTCGGTGACCGGAGCCCTTCGTGCTCACCCCGTGAATCCAGGAGATCTTGGCCCTGTGTGAGGATCCACCTAATTGGCCATAAATACAGAGTAACTGAAAAATCATTGAAACTGTGCCGTGTGTCAAACAAAGAACCCCCAAACCAAAGCGTTTGAGTCTATTTTTAGCTCTTCTTGGGGTTCTCTCCTTTTGCTTAACAGTAGATATTACAGTTCCTCTTCTTGAAGCTCGTGGCTGCTGCCTCTGCCATGCAGGATGTTTTTTGTTGTTCCTGCAAGTCAGCCTCTCACAAAGTGTTTGATTTAATGAGTCAGGTCTACCCATATAGTAATTACAAAGATGAACTTGGATGGATGTGAAGCAGATGTAGAAAACTGTTTGGACCTGGCTCCGATGCAGCCTCTTAATCAGGGGATTCATCCTTTCTCTGACTCAACTCCTGTTTCACAATTTAAACTCCTAATTGTATGACAGAAGTAGTGTTTTCTCTCTGTTTCACTCATGGACTTCCCTTGATTCCTTATCATACCTCCTTGTTCCTTTGAGTGAGAACATGATGCTGCTTAACTGCTTCTACACAAGGGAATACAGCTCTGGAAAACAAGACAAAACTGCTCTGCCCAAAGGGTTGTCTAGAAATATCAGCTTTTGTAGCTCACTTTGTAACATGTTGTTCTTACTTTTATGAAGCTGAAGCGTCTTAGAGCTGTTTCCTGTAGACGTTTTGAGGAGTAAGTGTATTTTCCAGAGATTTTTCTGGGGAACCTCCCTGCCCTGTGCCCCCGTTTGAAGACAGGAATTGTTAGGAGTGAAAAGCAAGCGGGACGTTTGTGTCCGCTCGAGCCCGTCGTGGTGCAACCCTAGACAATCATGGGTGTTTCTATTCATGAGTAGCCAACCACATCATGATCTGGGTATTTTGAGCCTGCCTGATCTTCTGAATCAACCTGCAGAGAACTGCACTCCGTTTTGTGCTGACCTGGGACTCCGCGCAGGGCCGCCCAGCGTTGTGTTTTCCACGTAGCATCTGCAAACTCTGTTGCATTGCCTGTGGTTGCTTCACCATTGGGAGCTGCTGACCAGGACAGCAGCAACTGGGGACTCCAGGCTCTGGTTACAGAAAGCCAGATTTGCAAGGTCTTGAATAGCAAGGTTTCCTGGAGGGGAGGAAAAAAAAAAATCATAGTGTAGTGTTGATTTTTCTTTCTGAACCTTCTTATTGGAACCTCTTTATCTTTGCATCTTCCAGGCATCCACACTTGACTGAATTCTGGCTGATCTCAGTAGAAGCACAGGTAGATTGTGGGGCTTGTTTGGGGAGGGAGGAAGGAGCTTGGTCGTGTAATTACCACTGAGATACTCCAGGATAAGGAATGAGAGAAGTCAAAATGCGCTTGCACTTTGGTCTCAAAACGGTAAGTTTTGACTGTGAGAGATTAGATTGTACCAGTGTTTTTCAAAAGCCTCAGGCTGGATTTTCTGGAGAAAATTTGCTCCGAGCTGTCCTGTTTCCCTGCACGCCTGGCAGGATTGGGGAGGGCAGAGCAAAGCTCCACTCTGGTTCCACACAGGGGTCTGTATGGAGTGGGGTGCAGCAAGCACAGTGAGTAGATCAAACCCTCCCAGATCCAGAACTAAACCCAGAGTTTCTCCTCAAAGGCCTGCGTGCATTCCCACGTGGTTTTGGTACCTGGTAGAGAACAAATGCTGTAAAACAAGCCTCCTCCAGCAGAAGGATGTGCTGGGGGGACAGGTTTGAAGGCCAGCTGGTGCCAGTAAGCAGTTTTTCTCTAGCTGACGTTCTGTCGCCAGCGATGCCCTCGCCGGCTGGCACCGCCTGCGCGCAGCTCCCAGCCCCAGCTCCCAGCCCAGCTCCCAGCATCATTGATCTGAAGGGTGTAATTACAAATGCTATCGACCCCGGGGGGGGGGGGGGGGGGAGTGTTTGGGGGGGGGGGGGGTCGTGTGTTTTCTCTCTGGCACAGGAATTGTGGAGGCAGTGGGAGAGACTCTTAATTTGTAACAGGTTTGATTTGCAATCGCACTTGGACACAATAAACGGGTAGCAGGGGTATTAATGAGCATCTGAAAGGAGCTTTTTTTCTTTCCTACAAGGTGGCACCTCGCTGCAGAGAGGTTAAAACCAAAGGCTTGGTATGCGGGGTGATTAGGAGCTTCCACTCAAGCTTTAGGCACAGAGAAGGGGAAAAGAGATGCTTGAATATTGGGAGAAATAGCAAGGTAGGCCAGGTGTGGAATGGATAGGTAGGTTCCTGAAAAGCCAGAGAGATGCTTTTCCATCTGTGATAGTTGCTTACACTGTGGAGAAACCTGCAGCATGACTATTTCTAGCAAGTGTCTCTTCTTAGGATTGCACTGAGATGCACACAGGGCTGGAATTTGTGGGTTTGGACCATACAAAAATGCCTCAACTGATCTTCCAATGCTTAAAAAAACCCCCCCAGATTTGATACTTTGAGTTTTCCTTCTAGGTAACAGTCTTGGAAGACTTTACTCTTGTGTTCAAAAGTGTTTCTGGAAGTCGAGCCCAAACACAGGAGACAGAAGGTAGCCCCTTCCCTGCCAATATTTAAATTGCAGTGTGACTCCTTTTTTACTGCTGACCAGTTCACTCAGTCTTCCAAAAAGTACAGAAGTTTTATCTGGGTTGTCTGAGGAGGAATACAGGGTGGCAATGCTGAACATGGGGTTTCCATGCCTTAATCTGCTTTGAGAATCTGCAGCCTGTCTTATTCTGATTGTGTCATATTTTTAAACCCCTTTTTGGTGGGCAAAACCTCTCTTGAATTTTACTGGATCCTAGTTTTTCTGGATGGTGTTGCTGGGATTCCGTGATGTTGCTCAAAGTGCAGTCACTGCTTTTCTGAGCTACAACTTTCATAGAGAGAAAAACAAGTCTTTGAGTGGTAAAGTAGGATCTGAGCAAATAGATCTGATGTCTGTTCTGGCGAGTCAGCAAAGAGACACTGTCCATGTAGTGGTTGGACTCGATGGTCTTCAGGGTCCTTTCCAACTTAAACGATTCTGTGATTCCTGTCCAGCACCTGCTTTGTTGCTTGAACTTTTCACTTATGGTTTTCAAAAGTTGCTGTATCAGAACGAGAGCCACAATTCTTTTTAAGTGGAACAGCCAACTTTTGAAAGAATTTACAGTGTGATAGGGTACAAAGGCTTCATTTTCTTGGGGGCTGGAGGAGCTACCTGAGAGGTGGGTGGTGGATGGTGTCCCCGGGTGCTGGCAGAGCCCCACCAGGGCTCTTGGGCAGCAGCAGCATTGCACCAAAGCTCACCAAAACTCCCTGAACCTGCTCAGGTGTCTGGCCGAGCCTCAACTTCTTCTGCAGGGGCTTCTGATGGAGGTGCTGTCAAAACTCAGAGCTGCTGCTTGGACAGAGTTTCACTTCTGAATATTAACTGCTTAGTCGCCTGCTTCCTGCGACGTTCCCTGAACAGCTGCTCTAGAATTCAATCCTTCAGAAGATTATTAGCATTTTAACCACTTTTTTTCCCCCCTTCTCTTTTTGCAAAAGCAACCTTCCCATCTGGGAGGTGCAGGAGAAGGCTGACTCGGATGGAGCGGGGGCCAGGGGGCCGGCTGCCTCCCCGGGCAGCTCATTGCCAGCCTCCCTTGGGCTTCAGTGGAAACTTCCAGGTGCCGAATGTGGGTCAGCGGAGAGGCGGCCCCGCTCCCGTGGCACTGAAGCAGTTAAACCCTCTCCTGGTGTCCCTGCAAGATGAAAACTATTTTAGTCCCATGACAGGAGCGCTGTGGGAGTTTAACGCTACACTTCATTAAAAATGGAGGCTGGCCAGAGCCTCAGAAACACGATTCGGGGGCTTGGGCTGCCCGCGCCCGGAGCCCGGCGGAAGGAGATGGCTGCAGAGCTCCTCCAGAGCACAGGGAGAGCCCTGACACGAGGTCGCTGCCGAGCTCATCTGTGTAACTATTCCTCTTCATTTGGGAAAAGCTGCTGCAGGACGTGGGTTCCCTCTGTGCTGGGGGTGCCTTGTGCCATCCTTTCAGTGCGGGCAGAGCCGACGCCTGGAGCATCCTCCCCTCCCAGGCCACCTTCACCCCTCCCCTTCAGCAATTCTCTCCAATTCCTTTTTTAAAAATGACTTTAACTTCTTTATCCATCCCCCTCCAGCAGCGTTACAGCTTGTGGCTCGCTGCAATCCTGGGGGAAGGTGCCAATTTTGGGGGCTGTGCCGTGGCGCTGGTCACCGCCCGGTACGCGGCGTGTGGTCAGTGTGTCACTCGTTGTCCTCTTCAGCCCTGGAGAAGGGTTTGTTTGTGGCCAGGCCAGATGGGTGAGGAGCAGCGTGGAAGTGCTGCCCTATCTGTTGGCTTTTAGAGCACTGTTGAAGGCCCTGAAGTAGCTATTGCAATGATTTTCAATGGGCTTCTAATTAGAAAAGCATTGGACTAATAGGATGAGCTATAATTAGCAAGACCTGCCCTCTGGATAGCTAATCAGGGACCAGAACACAGTTGCAATCCATTTGTTAAGTTTCTAGATCTGCACTTTTGTAGCAATTTGTTCAACCTGTCAGAACCTTTTTGGGGTGCTTAAAATCATAAGCCAGAGATGATGTACTGGGTAGGATCCACCAGGTTTTGGGGGAGGGTGACCCCTGAGCTCGCTGGAGCTCAGTCTGGGGGGGACATTTTGGTCCTCGGGCAGGTGTTGGAGGGTGACTCTTCACAACCCTCATCCCCAACCCACCAAGGAGGACTGGGAGTTGTCAAGCTGTTGTCCTGCCTTCTGGACAAAAGAAAACAACTCTGCAGCTTTCTGAAGGGGGAAGTGACTCAGTTCTTGGTGGCTTAGCAGAAATAAGAGGCCGAGCTTCCAAGGAATCGCCTTGGCAGCCAACGTGCATCAGTTACTGCACCCCACCTCTGGCTCCCCAGGAGCTGACACCAGTGCAGGGTCGGGGTGCAGGGGCTGCCACCCGACCAGTGGCTGCCAGCAGGTCCTTGGCCTCGTGCCGTGGGGGAGAAGGGGCTGTGGGCTCTGCTGCTGGCACAGGGCACTGCCCGTCCAGCAGTGTGGCAGGACTGGCAGGTTTTCCTAACTGCCCAGCACACGCTGGCTGTGGGTCTCTTCCCTCCGTGTTTTCACAGGGTGGGAGGAGGGAGGTTTGGATGCTGTTCATGGCATGGGCAGGCTCATAAAAGGATTTTTGTAAAGCATAAGCAAGTGTCGGCCAGCAGAACTTCTTCTGGGGTGAGAAGCAGATAAACACAGGAGCATGTTCTTTTGGAATTATTTTTGTGCTGTCCTGCAGGACCAAAACTTCTCTGAGAAGTCATTTTCCCCCTATTTCTATGTTTCACATGCAGCTTCATGGAAGTGGTGTGGTCTCAAGTGGGACTGGGAACAGGTCGGCTGACTCCATCTGTGTTATGGGGTGTGGGTGGTGGTGGTACCCCACCAAAATCTCTGACTGTATTTAGCCAGTGCATCCAGCTTGGCATTAAAACTTGCTGTGGTGTCACATCAGTGAAAGTATCACATTGTCACTAAATTTCTGAACTGAATCTGTGCATGAGCACGTGTGTGATCACGGTACCACATCTCAAGACAACTCTTCATTTGCATCTCTGTGTTCCTGCCACTTAAATGTTAACTTCTATTACCTTTGTGTAGGTAACATTGGACAAATGCTGCCTGGTTGGCTGCATCTCACTAGTTATTAAAAATCTCATCTTGGATCGTTGGACAAATTAAAACCAACCTGTTTCTTTTTGAAGATGTCTTCCAGTGGTGCTCTCCTGTGTGCACACATGGGCAAAAGCAGTATGGGTTCAAGAACTGAACAGGGAGGTGGCCCAGGACTTGCCCAGAGCAAGCTCTTGCAGTGGTGGCTGCTAGGATGGGTGCAGGTCTTGTAGATCTCTTCCTCCTTGAGGGGAAACTGTCCATTAGAGGCAGGAATCCTGGTTCCAGCAGGTGTTTGGGTCAAACCAGAGGCACGAAGAAGCAGTTGTCTTCCTCTTAGAGTGTTAATGTAAGAAGCAAAGACTGAAGAGATACAGAGTAAGACAAACAGTAACTTTAAAATCTTTCTGCGTGTGCTTAACGTTTTTAATCTGACAGCATTCAAACACCAGCCTGACATGCAGCTCCTTTCCTTAAAGTAATAATAGGATGTAGTCTTCTCACCTTTCCCACGGGGACCAGTGTTGAGGGATCGTGCTCTCGGTGGGTGTTTTGGGTGGAGGTGGTGGGTGTGTCACTGGTCCACTGACCACCTTGTCTCTTCCCTCAGGATCCTCCCTGCAGTCGCTCGGCCCGGTCAGGATCCCACGTGGAACCCATGAACTTCGTTGGCAGGTAGGAGCTGTCAGTAAAGTGGGGCTTGAGTCACTAATACTGCACAGATGCCCCCTCCCAGTGCTGAAAATGGTGGGATTGCCTCCTGGTCTTTTGTACGTTCAGCTCCTGCCTTGTCCAGGAGGAGAAGGAAGAGCTGTAGAGGAGCTCTGAGATGAAACTAGGGTCAGAATTCAGTTCCTGTGCCTTAACCAAAAGTGGCCTTTCACTTAGCACTTAATACTTAGGCTCTGAAGCAGGTAAATCTCCCTAGTTTACTAAGGGATGGAGAAGCTTCACTTCCTTTTAACTGGGCAATCACAGCAGCTACATAATAGTGTTAGTCTTAAACAAGAGGAGAAGCAAAAGCAGGCACACAAACTCCTCCCTTGAGATTTTCTGTATGTTTTGATCATTTGTGCAACCCTCAGAGGAAAAGCTGTGAATGGAAATGAAGTTTTTGAAGCTCTCCTGTAGCTGTGGAGATGCTCAGTGGTGTAGCTACAGTGAAGTTCTCTTGTCCTGCTGTCCTGTGTGGGATGGTGCTCTCCTGCCCTGCTGCCTTTTTGAGTGAAGCAGTTCATACATAGCAATTTAAGGATTTAGCCACTATTTGGGTTGTCTTTTTTTCCTCCAAAATATGTGTTGCCAATGCCCTGGTGATCAGTGTTAAACTTTTCTGGTCTTCCAATCTTAGTTTTCCTGGTCTAGGTGTTGATGTCTCTTAGATTCACACACTTGATTTAGCAGGCTTTGCCAGAGTCGGCTTCAGAACTGTGCAAGCCGTGAGTGTTGCTGATTTTTTTTGGCTATTTATTGCCTAAATTCCCAAATCTTGCAAAGCAGTGCCATCTTTCATGGGACCAAAAGGCCAAATGAAATCATAAAACCACCTTCCTGAATGCCATCGGCCAGAGGTGACGGAGCTGGAGTAACAGTGTGAGTAGCAGAGGGTGTCACACTTAGAGGTCTTCACTGTAGTAATGGAAATTTCTTGATCTGCTTTCTTGAGTGAGTTCCCACCAGAAGCCACTGACCAGCCCTGCCCTGGGCAGGTGTAGAGCAGCATGCATAAATACTGCCTGATTTTGCCCATTCAACTCGTTACCCAAATTCTGCATTTTGACCCGTAATCGAAACTGGTCTTTAGCAGCTCTCCTGCACTGAGGAATCGCCGTGACTTTTTTGGTAACACAAAGCCCAGACACAGTCATTAGCAGACTTCCTGCCCAGTAGTTTCTAGACAAAAATAGATCATAAAACTTGGGGGAGAATTCAGGTCAAATCCCTCGTGTAGCGGCTGGAAGTAGTGCCCTCTGAAAACACCTCTTCAAACCCAAAGCAGCGAGCCTTAGAATTAATATCATTTTATAGCTCTCTTCTCAAATGATTGATAAGTAAGAAAATTCCTTAGCTGTTCAGATCTTTCTTTCAGTCCCTTGTTCTTTGTCTCCACTTCCTCCAGTTGCCTCTATGATTGTTCTGAGGCCGTATTAAATGATTGCTGCTGGGCTGGACGTGAATCCAGAGCGCAGCACGTCCTGGTGAGGGGTGATGCTGGAGCCACGGATGTGCACAGAGAGCCACCCTTCTCCTTAAGTTTTTAAAATGCAGAAAACCCAGAGGAATGGCCTGTGTTACAATGGGCACAGCAGGAGGTGCTGGAAAAGCTGATTGCTGTTGTGCTTAAGTATTTAAAGGTGCCAGTTTTGCTGCTCTTGCATTAAAATAAACAAACCGACCTCTATCCCTCCTCTAATAAGAAGCATATATTAATTTGGGAGGGGGTGGAAGAAGGGGAGAGGATCTGATTGCAATCTACAATGCCATTGTTTAATATTTAAATCTGTTCCCATCAAATAGAAGTTTAAATCGAGTTGTAGCCCGTTAAGTGGAAGGTTTTTCTTTTGGAGTGAAATTAAACAGTGGCTAAACAGTTTTTAATGATCAGTTAATATCTGTGAGGAGCTGTGCCTGGCTGAATCCATACCTTGAGGAGAGGCAGAGGCTTTCTCACCAAGGTGGAGTTCAGACCATGTGCTTCTGCTAATAGCTGGTGTCTTCAACAAAGCGACTTGGATTTCATCCTGCTTTGGCTGTGAGGGTGGTTGAATCCCCCCAGGAGGCTCAGGGGTGATGATGAACCGAGTCCATCCTCAACCAGCTGCACGGTTTGTGCCTGCAGATGACAGCTCTGAATCCATCACAGAGCCAGGGAGAACCTGGCACCACGGGTCCTCGTGGCAGGACTGGGAAGTGAGGCCTTGGGCTGTCTTACACTGGGTATTCTGAGTAAAGAAAGCAACACTAGTAAAAGGTCTTGAGGAGAAGAACCCTGATATTTTAATACATTTTTTCTTTTAGTTGCTTTGTTATTATTTGTCTGAGATCGCCTTGCTGGGGAGCACTTCTGAGCAGTTCTTACCAGAATTTGGTAAATTACTAGATTGATTTTTACAGGCAAGAGCTATTTCCCTTTTAGGCAGCTGGTGTTTGATGGAATCGGGGTGGCACACTGAGCTTTCTGTTCCCAACTGTGAATGCTGCTCTCTTTGTTACGCAGAGCCCTTAGATAGTGGTTAGACTCCAGGCTGATAAATGGAGCCAAACTCGGCTGTAATAGTGATTTTTAAGGTGAGTTGACACGAACAGCATGGAAAGCAGAAGGGTGACTCCGAGTACAGCGGGGCTACAGCTCCCAAAGTCCCATTTCTGGCCAAATACAGAACTTCACGTTTGTGGTGCTCTGAGCTCTACTTCAGCGCCTTTCTACAAATGTTTATCTCCTCATTTTAGTAAATATTTAGTCAAGCTGGGGCTGAATTGCTTCCTACTGCACTATAATGACCGTGAGCCGTTGCAACACGGGCTCTGCCTGTGTGTCTTGGTGCTGGATGGAGCTAAAAGCAGCTTCTGGGAGGCTGGAGGTGCGGCCGGAGCCGCTGCAGGCGCTGCCCTCCGGGGTGGGGGGCAGCCCTGGGGGTGTCCCGGCTGTTGGCAGGGCAGCCTTAGGACTCTGGCACCCCACGTTTCAGCTCTTTTTTCCTTCAGCTCTTCGTTCGGGCCGCCAGCCCTGGAATGATGCTTTCCTGCTGGTGGAACTGCTCTGGAGAACTTTCCTCTGCTGCCTCCAGATGCCCGACACCCATGGCACAGAGGAAACTTCTGTGGGCTCCGTCTCCTTTTAATTACAAGGACTTAACTGTCCTAAGCAAGCCCGTTTATTTTTCCCTCACTGCTTGAAAGAGGAGGGCAAGAATACTGCTGATAATCCAAAAGAGGGAGCGGGGCTGTGCAGGCAGAGGTGCTGTGGTGGCCGGCTGGGTGAGCAGCGTGGGAGCCCGGCGAGGGAAGGGTTAAGAGCTGCCATTTTGTTATGTAACACCCTTAATGGACATATCAGTGAATGGCACCAAAATGGCAGGACTTAACCCTTGGTGGGCTGCAGTGCTCAGGCAGCCAGGGGCTGGGAGCCTCTCCCCGCTGGGAGCAGGGGGTGGGCTGCCCAGCAGGGACCCTCCTCACGCCCCGTCCGCTCGGGGGCATCAGCACTTGCAGCTCTTCTTCTTTTTAGGTCTGGTGCTCTGGAAATAATGGCAGAGAGAGCAAAATCATCAACCCACCTCTGGCTGCTCTCAGGCTTTTTGTTGCCTTCATCAGGGGAGGGATGGGATTTTGGTGGAATTCAGGTGCGGGGTGATGGATTTATTCTTTTCTTTTTTCAACCTGCAAAATAACCAGTTCTCGTCCTACTGCTGTGGCACTAGTTCAGCCTTGGAAAAAATAAAACCTAGTTCTTGCTTTGGCTTTCTGAAGTTTATTTTGGCTTTCTAAAGTTTATTTTTCTAAACATAAGGTCATGACTTCTCTGTGTGTGCATGTGTATGCACATTTCTACCCATGCACACGCAAATACACACGCTCCCAGTAGTACAGACACACACAGAGAGAAATTTTAATGACTTTTTCCAGGACATCTCACTTAGGGCTTTGTGATCAATGGGCATATAGGAAAAAAACTCCACTTGCAGCATAAGCCCGGGTGAAACAGTGACTTTTCACTGTAGTTTTTTTACATCCTTCTATGAGAAATTAATTTCTGGGCATGGTGGGGAGGGGACGTGTGGCTGATCCACCCTGAGTGCGTGGGCTGCGCTCGCAGGAGCCCTCTCTGGGGAGCACATCAGTGCCAGGGACTGCTCAGAGCCAGTAAGTTTTTTGATCAACTACTTCTAGAAAATACTCGTTGGGGAGGGCATTGAATGTGGCTTCACCTCCCTGTTTCCTCTTCTGTACCCTGGTCTCTTCTGGTCTCTTTTTTTTTTTTCCCCCTCTCCTTTTTTTTTATTTTTTTATTTTTTCCTCTTGCTGTAAAAGTTTCCAGATCACGCTGGGGAAGAGGGTTGTTGATCTGTGCTTTTGGCTACCAAAAAAGAGGGAGTTTGGCATAGCTGGAGGGGTTGGTGTGTGGCTGCAGTGGGAC
>NW_008619800.1:7318-10730 GCF_000691845.1 Merops nubicus | reverse complement strand
GGATCCAGCGCCGCCGATGACTCCAGCACGGCATCAGGGTGTCCTTTTAACTTCACTCCTTTGCACTTCGAAACGCCCAAGTTGTGCTGAACGGTGAAAAATAAGCAGAACTCATCCTCTGTGAAAGAATTAGTTGGAGTTTGTACGAGGAAGTTGTAAATCATGATCAGGAGAGGAGCGAGGAGGCGATACGGGTAACGCTGAACGTGATGTGGGGAGAAGTGGAAGCGTGCATTGCAAACAGCAAACAAAGTGTGCTTTTTTTTTTTCCCTCTTTCCAATTGTGGTTTTGTCTTCACATACCGTGTTGGTGTTCACTGTGTGCTCATGCAGCAGACCTGCCTCAGCTGCTGCCCCCACTGCCCGTGGGTGCCCTGGTCGTGCAGCAGCCGGGTGAGCGCGGCTTCTGCGGCGGCTCGGCTCTACTCTGGGCTGGGCTGCACATCTGGAAAAAGCAGCATAAAGTCATTTCCCAAGTCTTAAACTGGAACTTTGTGAGTTTTTTCCTTTTCTGTAACTTTTCCCTGCAGAGGCAAAAGCAAGAGCAGGTGATTGCTGCAGCATCCCCAGCCCTCTGCGAGGGGTTGGGCTGTTAAGTCGCGGTGTCCTGCTGGATAAAAACACTGGCTGGGCTAAACCAGGCTGGTCTTGTGCTCTGCTCTTTGGAAAGGGGAAGGCTTTGGAAGATGGCAGGAGAGCTCTTTTGACCCTTTTCCCAGTGGAAAGCATATGGGTGGCATCCTAAGGATATGTGCTGCTTGCCAGGCTAGCAGAAATGGGTTGGGAACTCTGGAGGCTTGGGGGTTTCCTGTTGTCGGTGTGCTCTGAAGGGGGTTGGAGCTGCAGGGAGGAATTTCTGAGAAGGCTTTGGGGTGACCACTGTAATGTCTTGCACTCTGAGGAGTTCACTGTGTTTTATAAGAGATACTAAACTGCTTTCTGAATTGATGCTGGTAGTTAATCTGTTACAGCAATAGCACTTCAAACTGAGTATTTGCTGCTTGGGTCCCAGGCACTCCACCCCGAGCCATGCCATTCCTTGTCATAAAAAGCAGAACCTTCCATAAAACTTAGAATTTACAGTGCAATCTTGACTTCTCTTCCTTCTTTCAAATAAAAGGTGTAGTGGAGATGAACCAAAGCTGTTTGCTGTTCGTGGTCATCCAGTCCTTGTGCCACTAACGGTGGAGAAGCAGAAATGAGGATTTCAGGACTAGCTTCTAAAGCTGCGTGTTCTCCTTGAAGCAGCCTGGATGCATTGAACCATCCAGCTGATTTATTCTCAGCTGGTGGAAGCAGTTGGTGAAGCTGCAATCTCAGGAAGTCCAGCAGGCTGCAGGGCTGGTCACGGAGTGCTGGTCAGAGCATACTGGTAAGGTGCTGTTTAATAGTGGTGGCAAAGTCTCCTGGCATGACTGGCATGCCCTCCTTGGTGCTGGCAATTAAGCAAAGTGCCAGTTTTGCCACTGGGACAGAGTTTTGTTCCCAGGTTTGGGTTTCTGTGCCCTCTTGTGCAAGGAGCTGCTCGTGGCCTCTCCGCGAGCAAGGACACTGTCCCTGCTGGTGCAGCTCTCTGCAGGGCCCCCCCCTCCTCCTCTTCCTCCTTTCTTCCAGGGCACTCATCTGGTTTTAACCTTTTCCTACAGACATTGAGTTTAGGCTGCTTTAAGGAAGAATTTTGTAGTCTGCTGGGTGAAGCAGATGCTGCAGGGACTCACCTCAGTTGTACACTGGTTCTTGATGCTCTCTGGTGCACAGGAGATGGGCCCAATAACCCAAGGGATTCCCATGAAAGACTCTGAGATTACCATTTTCATCTTTTTTTTTTAAAAAAGAGGCAGACTAGCCTTTTTAAAAAAACCCTTCTCATTATTTTATCTTTTTTCTCTTGTCTCCCTTCAGTGCCACATTAGTTTTCCTGTAGGTCTCTCTGTATCCGTGTCAGCCAATTCTTTTCTGTTACTGTTTCCTGAAAGGGTTAAAACTTTTAGAGATCTTGGGTTTAGGGCTGATCTACAATAAATATGATTTAATCACTGTCGTTGTAGGGCAACTATGCAACCAGATCTCTCTATTACAGTGAGCCTGCACTTGCAATCGTCCTGAGCTATAAAAGTCTCGGGGCAATCTCGTCCCAAGGTCTTCTCCATAGTGTCCCTCTGCACAACTGTGCCGTTGTGTTCTGCCCCAAATTCTCCTCTCTGGCCATCACTGGTCCTAATTGCCACTTCCCAGCCCCATCGTTGTGACAAGACACTGAATTTTTAAAATAATACAAGGTTTAGATCATTTTTGTCTCGTGTTGTCAACGCAGGTAAGAGACTGAGCCATGAGCAGGGTTCTGCCTGGCAGCTCTGCGTGTGGGGTGCTGTAAAATACCTCGGGACAGCTCAAGGCTCTGCCTCCCCCCACCCCAGTCCCAGCTGGGAAAAACGGAGGAGTCAAAATAAAGCATCCTGTCAGCATGCCTAAAGTTTGGAGCCAGAGTGCCTGAAGCACAGGCTGCTGGAGCTGCTGTCTCCCTTCTCTGCGAGGCTGGAGAACAGTGAGAATAAACCCAGCTCAGGGTTTGAGGAGGTTTCCTACTGACTAAGCAGTCTCGCCTTGAGAAAGTGGCTGTGATGAATGGGCGATAGGTGGCCGGCCCTTTGTTTTAGCCCTGGGTTTGCACTCAGTTAATAGGAAGAAGATTTGTGATTCCCGGTCGGGCTGTCTGCGGGCTGGCTCGGGGAGGGGGGGCAGCACTTCTCCTGCCCTTTTATCAGCAGAGATACTTAACCCGAGGTGCTATTCCAGTTAAAAGCTGCTGTCTGAGCCGGAGTGGGCTTTGGGAAAAGCTTCTGCCACCAGCTGGGGTCTGCTGAGTGGCCAAAACCCCCTGGGCTGCTGCCATGGCTGCCCTGCTGGGCTGAGCTGCTGGAGAACACACCTTCCTTCCACTGCTGGGAGCCCACGCCTGGCCACGCTGTACATCCAGACCCACCCGGGGGGGCACTGTGCCTGTCGACTGTGATTGTAACACGCACACCCCCCACCCTTAAATACTACATCTCTCCTTCAACACCACGGGGAGAAACCTGCGGTCACCGGCGCGGGGCTCGTGCTGCAAAACCAGCAGTTTCTCCTGGTTCTTATGTGACATTTGTTGGATAACGGGGTGGTGGGGGTGAGCAGAGGTTAATTACGTTGCATAATTATGTTAATCTCTCGCTGCTAAAAAAAAAAAAACACATTTGAAAGACTTTGTTCAAAACTATTGTGTGTTGGCCTTACTCTTGAAATCCATTTGAAAAGGAGGAGGGGAAAAAAAAGAAATCCCACAACATGGGATGGGAGGGACGTTTAAAATAAATAAATAAATGGGTTAATTAATGGGGAAAAAAAAAAATTAGGCGGGAGCAGAACTTGACGG
>NW_008619800.1:6897-7307 GCF_000691845.1 Merops nubicus | reverse complement strand
CGTGCCAGCCCTTGGTGCCTGGTGTCCCCGAGGGGAGGAGGAGGAGGAGGATGAGGAGGATGCTGCGGGTGCCGGCCAGCACAGGGTTGGCCCCGCTGCGGGTTGCCTGCCGCCGGCTCAGACTGGTTTCTGGAAAGTGCTTTGTCTCGCAGGCTGCATCCTGGGAAGGGTCATGTGGAGCCCAGTGATGTCATGGGATCAAAGCCTGACTCAGCTCCGCGGCCGACGGGTGGGTGTCCGCAGGTACCCGAGTGCGGGCTGAGGTGTGGGAGCCAGGAGCAGAACTGCCCGTGCCCCCGGCAGGCCAGGGGTTAAAGCTGGTTCCCCCCCCCCAGCCCGCCTGGAAAAGCTCCTTCTCCAGGAGAGGAGAAAGTCCCAACTCCAGTGTGACAATGGAGGGGCCCCACCCG
>NW_008619800.1:0-6866 GCF_000691845.1 Merops nubicus | reverse complement strand
GGCTGTGGAAGCCTCTCCCCACTCAGGACGTGCTGGTGCCGCCCGCGGGGTGTGACCCCCGAAACGTGCCAGGGGCTCAGGTCCTCAGAGGGACGTGGCAGCAGGCCCAGGGAGATCCTCAGCTACAGTTTGGGAGTTGCATTTATTTGCATGTGAGGCAAATACACACGTTCTTCCTGCCTCTTGGTAAAGAGCCAAACTTTTTTCCTCGTGGGGGTTTGTCTATTCTCCCGTGCTCTCATCCCAGGGATGGGTTTTTTCCTCCTCCTGGGTGATTCCAGTTTATGCTTAGTGAGGTTTGTGTGTGTTCTTGTTTTTGCTTTTGTCTGCTTGTTTTTGCTTCACATGAAAAGTGTAAGTACAGTGATGCAGGGTGCTTAATAGCTTCAGACCGAGATGTATTTTGAAGATAGGGCAAGCGAGCATACTGCAAAACTTTTACTGCTCTTTCTGAGCTTCTTCTGCAGTACCCCCTGTACTTTGCCCTGTTTGGAAATTAAGGTGTTTTGTCTAACTTTTTTTTTCCAGCGTGCTTAACTCGTTTGTGTCTCCTCTCTCCCCAGAGCCTCACAATGACAGAGGAAGCATGCAGGACACGAAGTCAGAAACGAGCCTTAGAACGTGAGGTAACACACAACGATGTGGACAGTAAGAAACTAAAAATGGAGAAAGGACTGTTAGGAGCAGATCTAAATGCTGAAGGCGACATGAAAATAAAAACAGATCCCGGAGCTGGCAAAGTGCAAGGATTGTTAAAAAGTGGAGAGGTGAAAGCGACCATTAAAGTGGAGGTTCAGACTGGAGACGAGCCTGTGGACATGAGCACCTCAAAAAGGTGAGTTACAGCCAACTGTGCTGCCTTGTGCTGTAACATTTGGGAGAGTGGAACAGGGAAGTGTGGTCCAGGGGCACTAGGAGGAAGTTCTCTGCATCATAAAGGTGGAGAGAGTTAAGATTTTCTGTGTCTCTTGGCTCTGGCTCTTCACGTGAGGTTCAGCTACTGCTGTGTAACTTCCTTGCTGGTATTTCTTCCACCAGCTCTGACAGCAGCAGCAGCAGCTGGATGAGCAGCAGAGTAAAGAAATGAGGGCTTGAATAGAAAAGCACACAGGTTATAAAGAGGATGCACTTTGAGCTCTGATGGAGATTTCTGTGAGGAAGAGTAATTTGGGTCTTTTTAATTGAGCTGTGATATAGGCAAAAGAATAAATTATAATTATCCAAACAGAGGAGTTTTACTTGCAGCTTGATTCTTCCAGGAGAAGGACTATGTTTGGAAAAGTCTGACTTTCTTTTTGAAGTAACTTGTGGATCTTGACACTGGAAGTGTTCTGAAGACACAGCACCTGTGTGCAGCAGTTCTCTGCAGGACAAGTTCCTAATACTTCTTTTGAAAGTCCAGCCTCCTTAAGATGTCTGAATTATGACACCTGAAAGCATGAATTCAAAGTTCCTTACCAATCTGGAGAATTCTCTTAGTACAAAAACATGAAGCTTTTCCTTTGACTTGTCTGAGATAAACATGTGAATGGATGGTTCCAGCATAGCAGATTTACAGGCATCTCTTTAAAGCCAGTTTCCAAATCTACTGAATTTCTAACTCAGATTCTGGCTCTACCAGCAAAAAAACTTCTGTCAAAAATTCTGTGGCCCTGATGTTGGTCCTTGAAGGTCTTGCTGTTCTCTTTCTAGCACAATAAGATGTGATATATTGAGCAGGAATTTTAGCAGCCTCATTTATTCCTGGTTCTGACAGCAGCTGATGCTGGAGTGGGGAGAACCAAGACCTGCCTGTCTGTGCAAAATGGCTTAAGTGGTTCCTGGAGTCATAAATCTGTGTTTGCTGGGATGTCGGGTGTTACAGAGCCCAGATTTGAGGTGTGAAACTGAAAACACGAGATCTTATCACCTGTGCAGGAGTTATTAGGAGGAGGGGCCTTTGTGGGTGCTGCTGAGAAAATGGGTGTCTTTGATGTTTAATGGTGGTTCATCTGTAAACTTTGCCCCAACTTTTGATGCTTTTCGAAGGGAAATAACTTAAGCTGCAAGACCATGATTGCTTGATCCAAACACTGCTTCAGTACATGTAACCAAGAGCTCTTCCATCAGTGTGATTGAGGGAGGGTGATAGTTTTCAGCTTTCTTCATAAACCTTCTGCCAAAGGGACACTGCAAGTTGCTCAGTTTGGGCTTTAAGAGACCCTTATGTCTTGCACAGGGGCAGTTAATTGGAGTAAAGGGTGACTTCCATGTCAGGCAGTTGTGTCATGCTGACTAGGAGTAAATCTCTAGAAGTGGCTTTTGGCCTAATCACTACCTACTAATTAACGCAGGGATGCAGGCACTTTTTTTGGAGAATATCTAAAAAGATTGCTCATACCAAAAATGGAATACATTAGAATCAGGTATTGTGACTCCTCTGCTGCAGCACTCGCCCCCACACACCCCACATGTGCTTTTTGTGAATTTATCCTGGTTTGGAAGCACATGCCAGTGGCTCTGCTCTGCTGGTGACCGTGGAGAAGAGGATGGTCCCAGAGAGCCCCTGGGACAGCAGCTCCTCTTTCCATGAGATGAGGGAACATCCTCCCTGCCTACGACGCTCGTTCCTCAGGTGGTGAGGGGATATTGTTGTGTTTGGTGTCAGCGAGGAGGCAGAAGAGGTTTCCCTGCACAGAAACACCCTTGCACGAGGAGGCAGTCGGATCCTGACTCCACTGAAGTGAACAGATGTAGTTAAGGATCTCAGGAGGCTCTGGGTAAGCTCTGTGGATGCTGTTTGTAACTTGGAACACCGTTCGTAATCAGTATTTCTATCAGATTCTTAATGGAGGGGAATTAAACCTTGAGTCATCTCAAACGGCAGAGAAGGAGCCTCAGTGATTCTGGAAGGGAGGCAGCAGCTTCCCAGGCTCTGGAGCTGTGCTTGGCAGTGTGGCTGTGCCCATGGTCCCTGCGTGGCTCTGCTCCTGGAGCAGGATTGTGGCTCTGAGCAGCTGCCCAGCCTCGGGATGCAAATATCCCCAAGAAAAGGCAGCGTGAGGCTGGAATACCTGCAGCGTGGAGGAGGCTTGGCTCTGGAGGAGTCTGGTCCCTTGCATATGTAAGAATACAACTGGTGGTAGGGAAGGTGGATCTTCATTTCATAAGGATTCTTTTTTTTTTAAGTGTGAGACCTTTGATCTTCAGAGGAATTTACCTTGCAGCTTTCACAAGACCCGTGTCTGTGCAGCAGCTGAGATGATTTTTCTGAGGAGGTGAAAGAAGAGCTGTTGCTCAAAATGACTGAACTGTTACAAACTTCTTGGGTAAAATTCAGGCTTGGTGATGTATGGTGTTTTGGCTTTTAAACTTCCTTAATGCTTTTAGAAGTAAAACCATAATATTTTCCTTGGAAAAGGTAGCTGAGCAATAATCACAGTTTAGCTGACATAGAGCTGATTGAATGGATTATCTTTCTGAAATCAGTTGATTTTGAAGATCTAAAATACAAACCTGGCAATATCTCTGCTTTAAACTTAAAACCATATTTCTTTTCATTTTTTTTTCCTAAACCTTGAAGTTCAATTTAAAAATAGGATCTGGTTGGAGCACGTTTCTTGATGCCAGAAGAAACAGAAGAGAGTCTGCAGTGGTAGGAGTCTTTGAGGAGAGGTCACACAAGGCCAAGCCAAACTCTTGCTCCTCTGCCTGGCGTTTCTGCAGTGCTGGGAGCTGGCTGGGCTGGGGTGTAATTATCCCAGAGCTACTGTGGGGAAGGGCTGGGAGGAAGGGGAGTCCTCCCCCTCGGTCAGGACGTGTCTCTCTTCAGTGAGGTGCTGAAACAACATAATACAAATCACTTCCCTGGTGAGCACTCTGACTTACACCAGTGTGGGTGCTGGAGGGGCAGGACATTGGTCAAACCTGGTTGAATGCTCACATCTCCCTGTGGGCTCAGGCTCTGCTTTCCCTTTCCTCTGGTCCTCATCTCCCCTTGGTTCTTTCCTTCCCCTTAAACACGAGTTTCCTACCACGTTTTGCATGTGTGGAGCATCCGTTGCTTCCAGCTGAGACTGGGGCTTTCTCCTGGAGCCCTCCTTGGATCGTGCTGCCTTTGTTGTGCTCCAGAAGCAGCTCCCTTCACCCACAGTCCACATTCTGCCCATTTCCCAAGTGTTTTTTTCTAACACGCTTTCCTGAACTGGAGCAAATAACTAGCTGCACACACAGTGCTGGGTAAGCTGCTGGTTTCTCTACTCTCCATAAAGATACTGGGGCAAAACTGATGCCAGAGTTTCTTGGGCAAGTTTAATGTTTTATTTTAAATGCAGACGTAGTTTGATGAAAGTTTCCTTCTTTGGTGTTCAGAGGAAGGGATGAAGTTTGTTTTGCTTCAGTTTCACACCACAGTCACTAGATCCTTTGCAACTTCTTTGATTCATGTAGATAAAACGTCTCCAGGAAAAAAAAAAATCCCCACTGCCTTGCTTTTTCTTTCCTTGTTTGTCTTCCTTCCTTGCCAAATATTTTTGGATGAGAGTATACAAGAGATTGTTGAATGGACTGAGGCAAAACTGTTGCATATTTGCTAATGCAGATGAAGGTGCAGTTTGAATCACTGGTGGTGCTTCCTGCAGTTACCTGCAGACGGGTGGAACAGGCTGGGGAGCTGCAGGATGGGGCTGGGGAGCTGCAGGATGGGGCTGTGCAGGGCTCTGGCTCTGCAGCAGGGGATTTCATGTCTCGGGTCAGTGGTTCTGTAGCTTTAACCAAGTGAGCATCGCATTGATTTTATTTTGAAATCAAAAAAGCACTCTGTAAGCTGCAGCACGAGTGCACTGAAGTTAAACCCTCTGCCAGAGCCAGGTGTTCCTGGGGGTCTCTTTTTCTCTTCCTCGTGTTAAGTATGAATTTTCCCTTCCTTGGTCATACTTCATGGAAACCTCTGTGAATCTGTTAGAGAAGTTAAGTCCACCTTGACTTATTATATTAGACCTCAGAGGTATCATCTTCAAAGACAAAAAGGAATTCATCTCCTTCTGGCCAAGCTAAGTGGCAGCAGACCTCCCAAGGCTGGATTTGGCCACCTGACCCTCTTCTTTCCTTCAAATCCACAAATAAATACCCAGTGTCCCCATGGGAAACTCTCGTTTTGGTTTGGTTTGGTTTTTTCTGGAATAGTTGTTGTGCTCTGAATCGCTCCGGGATGCTCTGAGAAGAGCCTTGAATAGGGTGATGTGTCTGTTCTTGTGCTCCGAGGCTTTAGGAGAAGATATTGGAGGAAACGTGGCCTTTTTCTCAGGGTACTTAGTGACTTAGGGGGTCTGCGTTTGATTCCTTACACAAACTTTCTGCAAAGTCTCTGTTAAATGGTGTTTTATTGCTGTGAATGCTCAAAAGGGGTGGACGTAACTGGGCAGCAGCCCTGCTTTCATCTTCCAGCGTAGGGTCCAAGTGATTGAGACAGCAGCACTTATGAAAGCTGAAGGGAGAATAATAGAACTATGTCTTTATTTAGCTAAAGGATATGCCTGATGGCTTCAGAGGATAAAGGTCATAGTATCGGGGCAGTTAGCCCAAATTATTAACTGCTGGTGGCAGTATTTTTCTGAAAGTGGTGATATTTCCATTGTCTTCCTTATTTTGAAACATCTGCTTTGAGTTTTTCTGCTTTACACACAAGCTAACAAAAGAGTAAAGCAGGCTCCTTTTTGAGGGAGGATTGTTTTGCAGAGTTCTGCTCTGGAGTTCTGGAGTTCAGTCTTGTGCCACCTCATTCACTGTGCAGTCGATGGTGCTACTGAAGACATAAATCCTGTGGCACTGAGCGCGAGTCGACTCGGCTCCTGTGGTCACTGTGTGCTGCCTCAAAAACTCCACAGCATCTCCCCTCTTCACGAAGAGCTTTCCTCTGAGGTCACGTGTCGACAGGCTCAAAGTTGGTGTAGATGGATGGTCCTAACTAGCTGTGAGTGATGCTTTTGTGGAAAGATGTGATTTTAGGGCTCTGGAGGTGGCGGTTTCTGACGCAGCTGTGGTTGGATCAGCCTCTCACGGTGTAGCTGTCGGGATATCATCGTGTGAGCTGCAGCACAGAGCAGTCCTATGGCTTGGAGGAAGCCCTTCCATGAAGTGATGGGTGGTCCTGGTCTCCTCTGCTCCAGCATCACAGCCTTTCTTGCAGAGCTGGCAGGGGTTTATTTTCCAGTTCCAGCTTTCGTGTCGTGGTCCTACAGAATGGCCTGGGCAGCTTTTGTGTGCAAAGTGCTGGTACCTTGCACAGACACCTGGTGTGGATGTTGTCCCCTCTGAGCACACAGAGATAGCGAGGGTGCCCCCAGCAGATCCTGGCCGTGCTGGCTCCTCTCTCTGCTGGTCCATCTCAGGAAGGTCTGGGTGGTACAGCTGCTTGGGCAAGCAGCCTCTGTTGGGCTTGGCTGGACGGACATCCATCCATCCATCCATCCACCCATCCATCCATCCATCCATCCATCCATCCCTGCTCCTGGAGCCCTGGCTGGGAGCCGTGGGTGGCTGAGGAGCCTTGGGAGCAGCTGCTGGTGCTGGGTCGTGCATCTCGAGCACGGGTGGCCGAGCTCCTCCTGAACCTGTGTGTGTCTTCCCAAAGCCAGAGGGTTCCCGTGGCTGAGGAGTGCAGACTTCTCTTCATCCCAGGCTGCTGCAGACGCCTCCTCATCCTCTGACCAGCGCGTGTGGTTGGGTGGCTCAGGAGGAAGGTCTCCTTGGGGGGTGTCCCAGGGAAGCCCAGGACCCGGAGGCATCGTCTTCCAGCCTGGCCTTCCTCCTCACCCTGCAGATGACCCACTGGTGGCTCCAGGGCGCCGTCAGGGGCTCTCTTGGGGCTTTTTTAAATCCATTTTTTT
>NW_008619799.1:2546-4179 GCF_000691845.1 Merops nubicus | reverse complement strand
TAAGTGGGAGTGTTGATCTGCATGAGTGTAGGAAATCTCTGCAGAGGGATCTGGACAGGCTGGAGCGATGGGATGAGGTCAGTTGGATGAGGTTTGACAAAGCCAAGTGCCTGCACTTGGGTCACAGCAACCCCAGGCAACCCTCCAGGCTTGGGGAGGAGTGGCTGGAAAGCTGCCTGGTGGAAAAGGACCTGGGGGTGCTGGTGGACAGCTGACTGAACATGAGCCAGCAGTGCCCAGGTGGCCAAAAAGGGCAACGGCATCCTGGCCTGGATCAGAAACGGTGTGACCAGCCAGGAGTAGGGGGGTGATTGTGCACCCCTGGACTCGGCACTGGTGAGATGGCACCTTGAGTACTGTGTCCAGTTTTGGGTACCACAAGATAAGAAGGACATAGAGGTGCTCAAGCGGGTGCAGCGAAGGGCAGTGAGGCTGGTGAGAGGGCTGGAAAACATGCCTTATGAGGACCAGCTGAGGGAACGGGGGTTGTTTAGCCTAGAGAAGACTAAGAGGTGACCTTATTGCTCTCTACAACTAACTAAAAGGAGGTTGTAGTGAGGGTGGTGTTGGTCTCTTCTCCCAAATTACCGATGACAGGATGAGGGGAAATGGCCTCAAATTGCTCCAGGGGAGGTTTCAATTAGATCTCAGGAAGAATTTCTTCACAGAGAGTGTTTAGACACTGGAACAGGCTGCCCAGGGAGGTGGTGGAGTCACCATCCCTAGAGGTGTTCAAAAAACAAGTGGATGTGGCACTCCTCCAGTTAGGGAGATGTTGGGAGGAAGGTTGGACTTGATGATCCTGGAGGTCCTTTCCAAACATGGTGATTCTTTGATTCCGTGTTGATTCCCGATTCCCTTATTATGTAGTAAGCTTTTTTTCAGTCATAAGAAACAAACTTGTACAGTATTATATACAGAATCAACTTGTAATAGAAGAGGTTAAATGGCAACCTCAGTGTTAAATAACCAATATTAAACACATGTGCAAGCAGTGGTTAAAGGACACCAGAATTAGCTTATTGATTGTCTTGTTACATAACAGCCTCCAATGTAAAACAATAATTAAACTGTTTGAGAGTGTTCACAACATTCTGGCTGAGGTACACATCTGCTACTTAATTTTTGGTCCTGCAACACAATAACCTAAAGCCCCAGTGTATCTTAAAATGACATTTTTTTCTGGATGAGAATTGACTGAGGGCTAGACATTGTCATCACTGTTGGGTTTCATTAATATCAAATGCAAAACAAAACTTAAATACATAGATTCCTAGATCAAGTAATAAAAAAAAAAAAAAAATCAGAAACCATAAAAGCAACAATAACAAATAAAGAAAGTTGTGTTATAATTAATATACACAATATAAACTCAGAGAAACTTCTTGACCTCTCAAGTTTATTGTGTGAGATCAATCTTCAGCCCTATTTCTAATACAATCAGGTTAACGTAATTACACACAGACCATGCTGTCTTCATCCCTGTCCTACTCCAGTGTTACTGCTTTGGAAGCCATTGGCCATATGTGAGGAGCAGAGCCTGGAAAATGTTGGTGGCATTTTATGTGCTGCAGATTGGTAGCTGAATGGAGCATAGCCATGCTCCTGCAGAGGGAAATGGGGGGTCAACTCA
>NW_008619799.1:0-2515 GCF_000691845.1 Merops nubicus | reverse complement strand
CTCGGCAGGAATTCATCATAAGGCTTAGATTTAGTATGTACAGGTTTCAGCTTGGAAAACACAGAGGAGGAAGGTGGAGAAAAGTGGACATACTGCTGTGCAAGAATATGGTTGGCACGTGCAAGAGAAATCATGGTAATTTTAGATAGAGAAACTGGATACATGAGGGAATCTGTGATGGTTGTACCGTGTTACACTGTTCCACAAAAAATATAGTGGTTAATCAAGTCATGGAGAAATTTATTTCAAATGAGTTAACCTATATAATTCTATAACTCAATAACAGATATTGGTGAGTGTTAAGAATATATTAAAATATCTTGATTTCTGAGGTAAACAGGTAAAAATTATTATTTTCAAAGAAAAATGGATTTTTCATTTAGGTCTGCTCCTATTCAATAAGATCTTTAAAATTTCTGTTCTTAGAAGAAATGGACTTAAATTACTTTTAAGTTTATGGTTATCTTTGTTAAAAGATAAACTTGCTATCAATTAGCAGATTCATAGGATCATAGAATGTTTTGGGTTGGAAGGAATCTTTAAAGGTCATTTAGTCCAACTAAGCAGAGCCATCTTCAAGTACATCTTGTTGTCCAGAGCCCCATCCAACCTCACCTTCAATGTTTCCATGGATGGAGCATCTACTACATCTCTGGGCAACCTGTTCCAGTGTTTCACCACGCTCATTGTACAAAATTTCTTCCTTACATCTAATCTGTATCTACCCTCTTACAGGTTAAAACCATTACCCCTTGTCCCATCACAACAGGCCCTGCTAAAAAGACTGTCCTCATATTTCTTTTTGGCCCCCTTTAAATACTGGAAGGCTGCAGTAAGGTCTCCCCGGAGCCTTCTCTTCTCTAGGCTGGAAATCCCCAACTCTCTCAGCCTTTCTTCACAGGAGAGGTGTTCCAGTCCTCTGATAATTTTTGTGGCCCTACTCTGGATTCTCTCCAACAGGTTAGTGTTTTGATTCTGCTGAGGACTTCAGAACTAGACACAGTACACCAGGTGAGGTCTCACCAGAGTAGAGGAAGAATCACCTCCCTCAAACTGAAGAACATGCTTCTTTTGATTCAGCCCAGGATATGGTTGGACTTGTGTGTTGCAAGCACACATTGCTGGCTCATATCCAGCCTTTCATCCACCAGTCACCCCAAATCCTTCTCCACAGTGCTGCTCTCAATCCCTTCATCCCCCAGCCTGTTTTGACACCTAGAATTGCCCTGACCCAGCTGCAGGACCTTGCACTTAAACTTACTGGACCTCAACAGTTTCACATGGACCCACTTCTCAAATTTGTCCAGGTCCTTCTGGAAGGCATCTCATCCCTCTGCCATGGAAACTGCACCACTCAGCTTGGTGTCACCTGCAAACATGTTGAGGGTGCACTTGATCCCCCTGTCTATGTCATTGGTTAATTTATTAGACAGCACTGGTTCTAGTACAGACCCCCATGGGACACCACTTGTCACTCATCTCCATCTGGATGTCAAACAGTTGACCACTACCCTCAGGATGCAACCATCCAACCAATTCCTTACCCAAAAACCAGCCCACTCATCACATTCATACCTCTACAATTTAGAGAGAAGGATGTTGTGGGAGAGTGAGTCAAAGGATTTACAGAAGTCCAGGTAGACAACATTCCCAGCTCTTCCCTTCTCCACTGATGTTGTCACTCCATTGTAGAAAGCCACTAGGCTGGTCAGGCAGGGCGTACCCTCAGTAAAGCCACACTGGCTATCTCAAATCACCTCCCTGTCCTCCACGTGCCTTGGCATAGCTTCTAAGAGTATCTGCTCCAGGATCTTCCCAGACACAGAGGTGAGGCTGACAGGTTGGTAGTCCCCAGGGTCTTCCTTCCTACCCTTTTCAAAGATGGGTGCAATGTTACCCTTCCAGTTATCAGGGAATTCACCTGACTTTTCAAATATCATAGAATCCTTTAGGTTGGAAGGGACCTTCAAGAGAACGGTTTGGGAACTACATCAGCCAGTTGCCTCAGGACTCTGGGATCCATCTCATCAGGTCATTTGCATAAATTAAAAATTTAATATGATGCCCATGAACCGTTCTAAGTTCTCATTATTTTGAGTGAAAGGTATGTGAAGACAATGGAAAATATCTAATTTCAGGTCAATGTGATGGCAGGCACTGAATACATTAAATAATATTGTAATAGCTGAAAATAAAGTATTTAATCTATTTTTATGTAAATAGTGCAGAATTTTTTTTCTGTAATTACTTCTGATCTCAATTTCAATAACAACACTGTGAAAACTTTTTTCTTTGTGTTTGGTAAGCTGACTTTGGGTTTGAAAACATTTTTCACATCCCATATACCAATACAAAGTAAAGGGAAAAACAGGAAATCTTTTTTAAATGAGAAAAAAGGCTCCCACAAAGCCATTTTTAATATATATATAGGTACTTAAAACACAGATTATATTTCAGGTAACATATATAAAAGCAATTTTGTGATTTTGAAAATCCCATCAGACACCATGTATAT
>NW_008619798.1:5360-10583 GCF_000691845.1 Merops nubicus | reverse complement strand
TCATTAACTGCATTCTCCTTACAACAGCTAACACTGTTTCTAGAGGCAGAATGAAGAGTGCATGTTTATTAGATACAGCTGGTGTCTATATGGCTCATCTCAGAACTCTCTATAGCATCTCCTCAATGTACATTCACATGCCTCAGACATGTACATCATGAAAAAGCCATAGATGATACCCATATCACCAAACGTTGCCATATAGCCCTTCCACAAACACTGGATTAAGTGAATAGGATTCAGCAGCAACTTTCTGCCTCCTGGATGCCAGAAGTCACCACCAACAACAGTAAATCTTTAATATGCTGAGACAGGTTGCTAACATGTTCGCACCTGTGAAGTGCTGGGGCTAAACCCCCAGCCCTGAGTGAAGGTTGACATAAGGATGATGTGCACAACCAGGCAAGAAAGACCCTCGTGGCTGGTTTTCTCCCAGGGCCTATCCAGCCTTGGGTAGGAAGTGATTAGGAGATCACCACCAGGTGCTCCCACCTTCCACACTAACTTGGAGGTGGAACAATATACCTCTATAAGAACTGAATCTGCTTGCAGTTTTGTTGGCAGGCCTGTTTGCATAATTCATATGTTGTGTGAAGGTTCTGGTTATTGGAAGGGCTCCCTGACTGTCCACAACAAGGGGAGTTCCCAGGATGGCAGGGCCAGAACATGAAGCTGTCTTTGAGTCCCTCCTCAATAACTGGGCTCATGGCCTGGCTGCTGCCATCTCCCATGGCTTGGCTCCTTGCCTGGCTTGCTCCCTTCTTCATGTCCCCTGTGGTGGGTGGGTGCATTGACTTGTTCCTCCCTTTGGTTGTCTGGCACTTTGGCTCTCTGGTGTGTGATGTGGTAGTGGAGGGAGAAGTTTGGCTGCTGCTCTGCCTGTTAATGATGTCATTCTATATTGGGCAAGTTATCAGCAGAAAACACCTGTAAAATTGATTATTAGAATAGTTCATAATAAATGTATGTAGTGGATGAGAGTATGTGTCTGTTGTCAATGACTGTTTGGTCTTTTAAAACCTATGGGCATATATCATATGCTAGCTGCCTGGTACAGTAGCTAAAGAAACAGATGGCTTCTTTACTGTACCCTCTCTCTCTCATACAATACCTAAAGTGACAGGTTGTGTGGGCATCTAACATGGGCATTTGTGCAGTGAAAGGGTCTACTCCTGACCTTTAAATTAGTCTTTCTTCAAGCAGGAGGGAAAGTACAAAGTTTTTTTTTTGTCATACTACTCATATCTGTGAAGTCATTCCACAACAGACACCTAGAAGAAGCTGATAGACTTAACAATAAAAGAATGAAGACTCCAAAAAATCAGGAGATAGAAGAAACACCAGGCAAGTCTAAATGACCCTTATCTAGTCTGCAGATATGTTTTCTTATTAGCTAGAACGAGGGGGCCTGACAAAATAATTACAGAGAAGTGCTGCTTGGTAGTTACAGCTTGTCTTAATATACTGAAAAAGCCTCTAAATGCTTTTGTGACACAGTGGTCATACACAGACTCAATGTCCATACCAGCTGGCCTGTCACTTTACAAGACTCTCCAGAGGCACAACAACAGAAAAAGACCTCTGCTCAAACCTGCCAAGGTCTCCACAATTGCAGATACATACGTTCTCTTGCCATGTAAAGTTTTATACTTTCTGCTTGAATACACTGTATAATCAGTCTTTGACTCTATAGCTAGTTTACAGTCTGTTGCATGTAGACACCTTCCTGTCCAGTTCAAGAAAACTTCCTGCATTGATGAATGATTTCCAGGATGATGAAGAAAAGATTTGAGTACTTCAAATCTCTTATTTCATGGCTAAATCATAAATTGGCCCCCCCTGCTCTGTCAGTATTTTCTCTGTAGTCATTACTGCTCCCTGTGCATTGTACCCTGGCAGTTTACTGCAGTACCTCAGGAAAGTGGCAACAAGCACACACGTTAGAGCTCTTTGCTGGAACCTTAGCAAGGACATGACAAGATATATTTAGCTTGATTGATCATTGGAAAGTGGACATAGAGACAAAACATTCAGTCTAGAAGTCACCAAATCTTGAAGAGAGTAAGCTGCTTAAGTCTGCAGTTTTAGAAAGCCCTATTCTACAGTTCTAACAAAAGAATCTAAACCACATGTTTATCATCTCTAACTTAATACCTAACACAAATTTCCTTATAAAGTTAACCAAACAGGACCATTCTAGCATCTTACTCCTCCCCAGAACTGCATACTAATTCACTTACCTAATAATTTTTCACTTCTGTCCTAACCTCATTTCTGAAGTAGTTTGTCAGGTCTGTAGCATTGTGTTATTTCTCTAATTTATTTCAGTTCTGCTCTGCATCCTTCATAGTTTACCAACTCAAATCCCACATCTAGACCCATGTGGTAATTAACCACATTGTGAGCCCTTTATCAGCTTAGAAAGTGAGAATTGTGTTCTACGTGGCACATGTAAGCATCAGAAAATATAAACCAACTGACTTATAAGCAACCGTATTTGCCATTCCTAGAAAATCATAAACAATTCTGAAAAATTTCTTTCTTATATTAACAGCTAAAGGTGACAGGTTTCCATAACAAATGCGAAAAAAAAAAACCTCTCCATATTGCACAGAGACAATTATTGACATAAGAGCAACAACTAAATCAATAGCTAATTCACTGATTCAGACCATCAGAGTCTGATTGCTTAGGATTTGATTAGTAATAGCTAATGCTTTCATGTTTTCTGTGCAATTCTACCCATATGCTGGGTCATAAATTTCTGTTAAAAAATGAAATAATAGTGCGCAATATTTATCACTCACTGTTTGACCTCACTTGTGAAAAAGGTAAACAAGACATTCCACTGTTCGTGTTTATGATGCCAGCAAATAGTACACTGCTCAAAGAATATAGTGCTGTATTTTTACTAGTTTAGCATGAAAGAGAAAAGATAGAAACAGATTAAAAAGTATAGCAAAGTAATTTTAAAATATGATGAAAGACACTCTAGAATATTCTAGTAATTTTTGGTGAGTTTGCAGTCAAACTGCCGTCCTTTTGTTGCAATGCAGTTTATAGCATGTGTATGTAATTTACTCTTGATTATACTGTTAATGATAGAATGTCTTCTCATATGCTGTTGTATTTTGAAGCTGGCAATTTGTTTTGGCCTGTTAGAGTAAAAATTGAAGTAACATTCTAATTTAAAAGATTTAAAAAATATACTTTTCTCTCTCTGGAAACCAGGTTCTGTCTCTATTTCTCTGACCAATTTGTATTTTGTTATTAAGAGAAATTTCACTGAGCTGTTTATTAAACTGTTATGTATTTTAACTCATTTCTTGTTCATTCACTTTTTAGAGGCTGTGAGAAGATAACAGCACTGGAGACTGCAAAGGGTTAGTATCTGCGTGACTGTTGGATAGCATAAGAACAAGAAAGGAAGGGAAGCTGTTTTCACTTCCAGGCTGATTAATGTTATATTAAAATTAATGAAATTTATTACTTAATTTGTTACAGATCAGATTTGTGAATTTTACTACACTTTTTTTTTTTTTTTTTTTTTTTTTTTTTTTTTTTTTTTTAACAGAATGAGATGTAAGGGCAAGATCTGGAAATAATAATGCCTGACATTTATCTCTCTTCCTTGGCTGACAAAGATGATAACTTATTTGAGTGCATAAAAAGAGGACTTTATGCTTTATATAAACATGGAAGCTGTCTGGCACTATTCATCAAATCTAAATACAGTTGAGTTGGCCAAAAATATCATAAAGCCATAAAGTAGTTCACTATAGTTTTTAAAACTCTTAAGTTCCAAGAAATTTTGCTTTTCTTACAACCTTTTGAACCCAATCATACTGCAGGAAAAGGCTCCTTGCTGTTCAAAAATTCTGTGGAATTCCTTCCTGGGATTTGTCTCAAAGAATATTTTCTGACAATAAAATTAGTAAAAATGGAGCGCTGTGAGCTTTTAGAAGTACTAATGATGACAGTAATTAGTAATATCTCTCATAGATAATTTGCTATTGAGAATGGATTTTAGATAACTTTATTGCTTCTGTGAATCATAAGTTATCATCCCTATTGAGTGTTAGGGGCCACAGTCTGTATCTTCCTGTAGTTTTCACTATTTGGTTATTTTGGATAACAACATTATTGTTCATCAATGCAGTGACTTTCAGATACTTATTTTAATATTAAAATAAGTTTTTATGAAATGGCAATGTTCTTTACATATGCAATCTATCATGAAAGATAGTTTATATGCAAATTTCTTAAAGATATCATCCAAAACCAGTAATGACAAAGAAAGAGCTAATTATAGAGTAGCTGTGAATTGCTCTTGAGCATATTATGATTATAATTTATATATTTTGTTTGATTTATGTTTTGTATTTTTATAATTTATATATTTTATATAATTAAAATATATATTGTTATATTCTAGCAACAGACATGATCTACTTATAATAATTTAAGAATAAAATTGTCTTAATTTCTTTGTTTAGTGGAAAGCTGCCAATATTTGAGCCTATTAGCTTTTGTAGGAAGTGATATGGCTTACAAAGGAAATGTCTATTTAGAGACATTGACATCAGCTTGAATTTATGGCAAATACAATTATTTAGAATTATAACAAACCTTTTAGAAAACAATGGCAATTCTGAATAGTTAGGTTATGGTATGTTTGGTTTGGTATTTTTTTTTTTTTTACTATAAAATTTCTTTTCATCATTTTTGTATGTAGGCTTTCTTTTCTTAAAGTATAAATACACATAATCAAAGTTCATTTACTAACTAGAATTGGAGCTATAACATTACAAGAAATCTGATTTTGTATTTCAGATTCTGAAACTAAACAAGACCAAAAATGCTTAGCAAATATAGGTAAAACTTTGAAAATAAGTAATACACTTTTTCCACATTTCCATCACCAAGAGAACACATTTATTGGACCTATATGATATCTTGGGATATTGTGTGACAGATAATATTTGAATATGAATCACCATACACAGTTATAAAAAATATTGTCTTTTTTACATTGTGGAATTTTTTTTTCCTCCTTGTAGGCAAGTCTTTATCTTGAAAAGTCTTTAACTCTTTGAAAAACAAAACATGAAAACCACTCCTACAAGGTCAGAAAATAATTCACTAATGAGATTAATTCCATATAGAAAGCTTGCATATACTACAGTGATAGGTAAAACTGCCTGAATAGTAGGCACACTCTTT
>NW_008619798.1:0-5329 GCF_000691845.1 Merops nubicus | reverse complement strand
TCTTTGAGAAATATTAATCTAAGGCACTGAAATGCTGGGGTTTGAACCCCAAGCCCCGAATTAAGGTTGACATATGGGTGATTCCCACAGCCCTTCATAAAGAGGTGGTGAGTTTGCCTTATAGCTTCCCCCCAGGGTGCGGCCGGCCCCACAGGGAGATCCATAAAGCAAATGAGCCCCAGGAGTCCTGCATGAAGTATACAAAGGTCAGGTGTCCCGCTTGGGGATAAAAGCTGGGACCACTTGCAGGAAGGGAGAAGTGTCTGTCTGTGAAGTGGATGCACTTCACAGAACTTCCTGGTTGGGGAAAGACCTCCTGACTCTCCTGGAATTGGGCCCCAGTCCGCTTGGACATTTGTAAACATGGGCTAGGAGGGTGAGAGTTGGCCATGTGGCCACCCTTTATCGTATGTGTTTAATTTCTTGATCGGGCTGTTTCCCATTCCATCTACGGGAAACCTTGGTTCTTTTTTTGCTCTGCCTATTGTCAGTCAGACAATGTCGTTGTTGGGATCGTTGGGGGTAATGTCAATTGAATGTGAACTAATTTATTTGTTTGTACCCCCAGCAATTGTCCATGGAATGTCCTTTCTATACTCAATACAGTCCACTTACTGGTTTATCTTCCTGATAGCTGTGTCATTTCTGTTAGGCCTAGTCACTGGCAAAACAGGCCCTGCTTTTTCATGTCCTACTCAAATTGTATTAATTTTGAAGAAAAGATTTAACGTGGCTTGAGAAAATAAATCTAAACAGCAAATGTTAAGTTTGTTAAAGTAAAATCTAGTAATTATTTGGTTTTCTATATCTCTCACAACATCTAATAAAACAATATTTAAACAAAGTAATGAATATCTATTAAGTACTCTTACAATTTAGTTTTCAAGAGATATATGAAACTGAACTTATAAATTATTTAATTTAAAAAATTTAAAAGTATAACAATAAAATTATTTGTAAATAACTAGTGCAGTGTAACAACAGGTTTCAGCTTCTTCTGTGCCAACAGTATCTTGATGACTACACAAGAAGAAAACAAATAATTGCATTCCTGTCCAATATGAAATAGAGCTAAAGCAATTCTACTCCATGAGTCATTGATCTTGTCAATAGATTTAGACTGCCCAGAGGGGCACATCTTATTCACCATCTCAGAAAATGTTATTTATAAGTTAATCTTTGAGTTGGTAAAACTTTCCCTTCTTTCTCTTGCAATAAAAGCTAAGAAGGTGTTTATGTTCACAGGAACAGTGACAATACTTGAATAGGGTTTTAATTTATAACTGTACATTTTTTTTAATAAATAAACATTCAGTTTAATGTTTTTCTATTAATGATAATTTAATTTCCTTTGATAAAAAAATATTCCATTTGATTAAAAAGCTGCAGACTGGGATTAAACTGTGAAACTGAGACACTTGCACTTTTTCTATATCACTTTGGTCAAAAAATGATTTTATCACTAAAATAAAAAGAGGAAGTTTTTTATCACTAAAAAAAAAAAAGAGGAAGCTTATGGTTACTTTTATGAATTGTACAGCCACAACAGTTGTAGACTAATGTTCAAATTTGTTTCCAGAATAAACAAGATCGCAAAGACTTCTACAGAGTTCTATGCAGCCTGTTCAGAATCATGTGAGAAAAGGATTCTGCAAGTGAAACGGTTTCCAAAGTTTCCAGGTTTCAGAAGTCCAAATCCGTGTTTTAAAATTCTTACAGAAATGCAAGAAAATAAACAGGAAAAATTCACTAAAATAAATACATCTTTTGACTAATCTTAAACTTGGTTTGGTGTCAAGGAATAATAGTGCTAACCAGCACTAATTGTACCTTGTGGTGGCAAAGGAGATGACTATCATAAGATGAAATTTGAGGGTCAATAAAAAAATCTAAAAATCTAAAATCTTGGCTAATCACAAAGAGAAAAATATCTTAGAAACCAACTAGTATTAACTTGGGCATGAGAGACATTTTCAGATTCTTGATATATTTTTATAATTGGATGCAGTGAAAAAATTGTCACTAACTTTTCTATAATACTATGATCTTTCCTCTAAAAAATAAGCAAAAAATTTATTAAGGTTTTCCTTATACATGTGTTTTCCAAAATGTTAGCTTATCTTTCCATCACTGCATCTGAGGTTGAGAAGAAAAGGTTATCTTTCAACAACTTGAATGTTGATAGTTTGTAAAGACTTTGACTCATATATAGAGTGAATTAATCTGGGACAGTTCAAAGAGTTTTCTGCTTTCCTGCATTCTGCCTTCCTATCTCCTGCAAGGCATTTTAATGTAAAGTATATCAAAGTTAGTGTTGGTTTATGTGAACATAACAGTCTGTAAGCTATGATGGTTCATCATCATCCATGCCTTTCACAGTCTACTCAGATATCCCTGCCGTGGGAGTGTAAATTGATGTCAGAGAACTAGGGATGGTAACCACTGTAGCTAGACAAATTTAAACTGGTGCTATAAATGACTCAGCATCTTTAGCAAGAACAAAACACCTCCTTGTAATTGATAAGTTCAGTTCAGGAAACACAGATGATATCTGGCTGAGGATTTTCCCTAGATATAGCAGGAATAGCTATATTCAACATTATGTCAGTGTGTGCTTTGGTTTATATTTTTGAACCTTAGGACAAGCAAGTTTAGCTAGGGACACTTGGCTTTCTAATGTCGTATTTTTCTTTTTCCTTTCCTAACACTTGAATTTAATTCCATCTCCCTTCTAGAGATATAACTCTTGGAAAACAAAACTTCATAGACTGTTAATAGATGTTTGTGAAAAAAATTACATAAGAATAATGAACTAATAACTAGAAATGTAATAAAAGCTAGCCAGTTTTCAGGGAATAAAGGAAGATGCACGAATATCTGGGTGTTATATTGAAGAGTGCCTTTTCCAGGGAACAAAATTGAAGTGCTGCTTCTCATGTAACTACAAGAATATAGAATGTTTTATCTGTTTCCTCAGAACAACTTTTAGAAATTAAAAAACAAAAGGCAATTGGATGTTCATATCTATATAACAAGGGGTTAAGTGGTATTAGTTTTAGAACCCTTGAATATAATGAATGCTGCATGAGTGATACTTGGCAAAAACTAATACATCACTGTTTTTAAGTGACAAAACAGTATAGGAATCTGTAGATATTAATTTGTATTAAGGAAATTAACATTAAAACAATATTAACTTTTAATTTTAGATTTGACAAAATAATAAAACAACCTAGAAAACAATACCTATGTCTTATGAATGACACACAACTCTACTGATAGTGTTAAAAAATATAGCCACATATGTAAACTTTATATTCTTTCTGCTACTTCCAGGATGTACTGAGTTGCCCCACTATAACGCCTTTTAGAATACACATGTTGTGATATCTATATGGAATGGTACATTAATAATTATTGTTATTTTTGGAAGCAAATTCTAGACTTACATTAGTAATAATGATATATTTAATGACTTTTTAGATAGGTTTAATGAACTTAATTGAATTCCGTAACTACAAGTAAAATATCACTGAATCACAGAATGGTAAGGGGTTGGAAGGGACCTCTGGACATCATCTAGTCCAACTCCCCTGCCAGAACAGGTCCACCTGTGTTCCAGTTTGTGCCCATTATCTCTCGTTACTATTGCTGAACACCACTGACAAGAGACTGACTTCATCCTCTTGACACCCACCCTTCAGATATTTATAAGCATTGATAAGATCTCCTCTCAGCAATCTCTTCTATAGGCTAAACAGCCCCAGATCTCTCAGCCTTTCCTCATAAGAGAGATGTTCCAATCCCTTGATTTTCTTTGTAGCTCTGTTGGACTTTCTCCAGTAGTTCCTTGTCTCCTTTGAACTGGGAAGCACAGAAATGGATTCCAGCTATGGCTTCACCAGGACAAAGTAGAAGGGGACGAGAACCTCTGTTGATCTGCTAGTCACACTCTTCCAAATGCACCCAGGAATACCATTGACCTTCTTGGCCACAAGGGCAAATCACTATCTCATGGTTAATTTGTTGTCCACCAGGACTCCCAGGTCCTTCTCCATGAAGCTGCTTTTCAGTAGGTCTTTCTCCTTTGAAAATTAAAATACCTTACTATTTAGGATTTTAATTAATTTATTTGTTCACACAGAATACATGTTATCTGCACAAACACAAGCAACTGATGTTGTGGTGAGCAGAGCCCACCCTAGGCAGGGATCGGCATGCGGAAGATCTTGTGATGTAACAGAAAGCTTAGACCGCCCACGAGGGGCCTTGTGGGCATGACTTGTCATATATAAGTGAATGCAGCGACGCAATAAATGCCATTTGCAACATCTTCCACATTGGAACTTGTGTCTGCTGATGGTACCCAATGGTAGAGGTTGGTTGGAAGAGATCCCGGGGTTCGGGTGTCGGCAACAACAAACTGGAACAAAAAAATCCCATTTAGCTTATTTAAGAGATGAAAACAAATCTCATACTTGATATCTAGCATAAAAATCCACATTTCTATGTATCTGTCCATTTCCAAGGAAAATAAAAGCTGTAGAGACAATACTTACTAACTCAATGCACATCTATGTAGGTGAGAAAATATTAGACCTCCATTATATAAAAAGAAAAAATATTTTGTTAAACATCTTGACAGGATTCTCATGACTGTATAGAGTGTTACTTCGTTTAATGTCTTTATTTCAAAGCTATACATAAAACATTTTTGAGGCTGACATTGCACAGCAGACATCATCTGGAGATGTCTAGTGTCATTTTAAGGGTGAAGGTGTTACGTTTGCTTGCCAGATTCCGAAGACTTTCACTGAGCAGTTTTGCAAAGTCAAAAGTATGTCTGAGAATTCTGTCTCAGAGCCTGGCTAAGGGCTTGCACTGAAACTGTAGTTACCTGTTTCAGAACCCTGTTAAGGATTTGCACTGAGGCAGTGCAAAACTTAAAACAGATAGATTTGATTTATTAAAGTGACAGATACGATAGGTTCAGAATTGCTGTTGATAAATACACTAACTGCAAAAAAAAAATATAATCAAGCTTGAGTTAGTAATTCCCAGGTAACATATGACACAGTTAGAGGTGTGGATCTTTGTAATAGCACTAATGTACATGGTACACCTTTTCCTAGCATTAGTAATATATTGATGGCACAGTTCATACCAAGATGGTGTCCCTGTCTTGGGTGGAGGAAGAGGGGTACAGCTCATTGACCATCTCTGACTGGCTTTCAGTCTTCTCCCCCACCACGGCAAGCACAAAGAGGTATTTCCCTAATGATTTTTTATATCCTTATCCTATCTGTCCCTGTGTCCTGGTTCCGTGTAA